>NC_056737.1:505911944-505919444 GCF_019279795.1 Protopterus annectens
AGTCAGCAGTACTAACAGCAATATTGCATCATGGCTAACAAGGTACATACACCTCGATGTGTACCCATAATTACTGCCAGCAGATAGCATCTTACACAGCATGACATTGTTACACTGTACTATAGTCATCCTGTGCATCAGACCCATATGAGCATCTCCATGCATTGATGATATGGATAACAGGGTTGTGGCACAAGTATTATCAGTGTGGTGTTGGATTGCCAGAGGCCTAAGCTGGGCTATATGGCTGACATTGTGTGTGTGTGTGTGTGTGTGTGTGTGTGTGTGTGTGTGTGTGTGTGTGTGTGTGTGTGTGTGTAAGAGTGATGTTCAACTGGGCCATGCAGAGGAGCTGTGCATGTCTGGTGGTGACTGGCCTGTGATAGGGATGTGTGAGTGGTTGTCTGCACACCATTAAGCGATGTGGATGCCTGACACAGGGATATGTTGGACAGCCATTGACCATACATGGCAGGACATACGGTTCACCATCTCCCAGCAGGGACGCAGTAATTGGTTCTTCCAGGAGTATCACTGGCACTGCCAGGCCCAAAGACAGATGCAGTACTACTCCCTGATGGTGATTGCTGTCTGCTGGATCCACGTCCCTGATGAGACTGGCCAGGACAATGTGCCTATGGCCTGGTCCATTGTTGTGTGGATAACATCTTCCCTTTGGTAGTGCTGTTGGTATTGCCACTACAGGACTGTGAATGTGCACGGCCACATGGGCTCACAGCTCATCAAGTTGCTGACCTATGTCCACCTGGCCGATACCCTACTCCCACCACATGCTCAAGCACAGACATTGCATGGTTGAGAAGTGACAATGTCTCACCCCACTGTCTATCCATGACAGCAGCAAGATGATGTATGGCAACACAAATGCCGTGGAGGTCATCACGCATGTCAAGGAGCACTGCATTCATGACTCTGAGCATCTATCTGGTGTTGCAGTCAGTACGCACCTGTGCCTCCATGACGGACTGTAACATGCATCTAGTGACAACTGCTGTGGCACTTGCAACAGGGCCTAAGCACCCTTTATCCATCTGCCTGTGTGTGACCTCGCCTGTTCTCTGCCTATGGCTGGTGTCTGCACTCACACTCACCATACTCAACACACTAGCCTGTTCCATGCCACCACCCTTAACCTGTCCATTATCCATTGCTGCTGGGGACTGGGTATGTGTGGGCATACTGACTGTGACCGGGGATATGGTGGGTGAAAGTGGGATACCAAACAATGGCACGAATTCAGGCACCGACAACCCCACCTGTGCCTCACTATGACCACCATCATCATGGGAGTCCACTAAGATAATGACATCAGGTTGTGAGGGGGAGGGACAACAACCCCTGTGTTCACCTGTGAGGGGAAGACAACATATGTGAATTAATACCCTGCAGTATTATGTTTGCTGATACACACATACACACACATACACACACACACACACACACACACACACACACACACACACACACACACACACACACACACACACACACACACAAACATGCCTGGTACAGTCTGGCACAGCTGTTACACCTATGGGCCCTTCAGGGCAAATGTTACAATAGTTTTGCCTCCCACAATCCATCTCTTTCACTGCTAGTGTAAGGCCCACAACAAAGGGTGGCAAATCCTTCTGTGGAATGGGCCAAGTAGCAGAATGGTAATTGTGGCCAAGACCAAAGCTATTGGAGAAGTTATACAGTGTCACCAAGTGCATATGCATGTACTGTAAGAGCTGACTTACTGCTATACATACCACATACAATGGCAAGGTGTAAGGATATGTGATGATAACTGATGAAGGGACAAGACTATACACTATCACTGCAGTACCTACACAGTTCAGACTCACAGGGATTCATTTCAGACAACATTGCTGGACAGTCTGCAATACATACAGGAAACATGTAAAGTACTGAGTGCATAGCTTCATAAGATGATACCAGGCTATTGGCCCTGATGCCCTCATAAGCCTGGCTCAGACTTTCACACATGTCCTTCCAAGCCACCACCCATTTCCCCTGTCCAGCTGGTAAACCTGCGGGATCCCAGGGGTATCCCATCCATTTCCCATGCAGTTGTCCAGCTTCTTCTTTAAGAGGGCTATACACGTACTTTCCTAGACATGGGGAGGGAGTGTATTTTACAGACAGTGTATTGTGTCAGACACTACACTATCCAACCAAGTACTATACATGCCACAGACCAGGTGAGGGTCTTGCATGCATGATGTGTGAGTAGGGCTTGTCTTACAGATATGCCGAAACACCATCAATGCTGGATTGGAAATGGCCTTGTATGCCAGACACAGGTCACCTATGATCAGTTTGTATTAGACTGAGTAGAGGGACAGGGCTTTCAGCCTACCCGCATTGGATAGGTGTTACAGACCCTGGATTTGCCTGGTCAGGAACCTCTCTGGTCTCTGCAACTGTTGCATTTGCTTGGCAAGGTACATGCCAAAGGAGCCATTGTACTTGGTAATGCGTCTGATAAAAGTGGAGTACAGGGATGTTGTGGCCTCCTGGTTCCTGGATGACATACCGATATTTGTGAGGTGGGCCACGTAGACAGCCTTCCATACAATGCTGCCCACACAGTGAGAAACTGTCAGGTTGCTACTAACCTTGGTGCACAAGTCACCTCACACCTGACTGCATGTTCAGTGCATTATTATAATTAGTGTGGATGACATCTGCCACAGCAGGGAGAATGATGCCTCTTCTGGCATTCAGTTTGCAGAAATGCTTCTTCCACCAGTCATTAATTGGGTGAGGGCCTCTTGGGGGATGCTCACATCAGTAGGGGAATATAAGACAGTGGCCAACTTGCAAGCATCTGTAAACCTGTTCAGCCACAGACCAAAGCTTTTGTCCTGTACCTCAGATACGTATATCTCAAACAGTAGAGGCCCCCAGACTGATCCTTGGGGTACACCAGTTTGGAAGACTCTACTACTAGAGGTGGGTTCCACTACTTTGATCAAGTGGGTACTATCATTGGGCCAGTTAGCTACCCATCTGGTAACATACATGTTGATGCCTAGCTGTGTAAGTGTATGTATCCTGGCTGCCTGGGGATTAATGTCAGAGAACTGGCCTAGGTGAAGGTAGGCATTGGTCACCATCTTCCCCTCATCCTTTTATTTGTTGACCACTTCAGAGAGATTGACCAGGTTTAACAGGCCTGATCTCCCTTTTACAATGTTATGCTGTGTGGGCTCAGGCACTTTGATGTTGCCAATGTCCCTGTTCATAATGTCCTTGATATTGCCTTCCATGGCCTTGCAGAGCAGACTAGTTAGGCTGATGTGCTTATGATTGGCTGGGTTGGTGGGTTACTCCACCTTTGTGTATAGGGATGACAGAGGCTGTCGTCTGTGCAGAAGGGATGACACCGGTGCTCAGGCTTTGGTTGACTATGGTGCAGAATGGATCTGACAGCCCATGCCTCTGTTCATGTAGCATGCAGCCAGGGATGCTATCAGGTCTATGGAGACTTCTGTGTGTTGCCTTTGAGAGGACATTGCAGACCTGCTTCCTGATGATGAGGGGAGGGGGGGCAAGTGCTGTGCATGCACATGTGTAGCAATGGGGGAAAGGGGGGGTGATGTTTTCACTTCACCTGTCTGCAGCCAGTTGCGTATATGTATGCCGTATGTGTATGTGGTGTTATTGACCACCACTACAGAGCAGATTTGTGTGTTGCTTCTGGGATTGCAGACACATGTATGTAAGGTCTAGTGATTGGCCTTGGTGGATTTATCTATTTCCACTCAAAGATAGCCTTAGTCCAATTCACCTGTGACCTTACTTGCTTGTGCAGACCAAGGTGACATTGCTTCCAATAAGGCACCTGTTCCTTCTTGGCCCTATCCAGCAATTATTTCCACCTATTATGGTATTTGTGTATTGCTGCTGTCCACCACAGATATTTACCCCACCTTGAGGGAGATGATATTGTCCTGTCAGGTATTGCTGAGTCTGTGCAGCTATGTAGGTGCCTACAAAGTATTGTGGTGTGGGCCTGGACACTACTGCTAGTTTCAACTGATGGGACATTGGCTGTAAAGCTACTTCTACCTGCTCTGAGGAGATGTATAGTCTTTTGTGTAAAGTTAATTTTATTTGACCTTGACGGGGGGGGGGGCAGAGAAGATAGTAACCTGAAAAGTGATGGCTATGTGGTCAGATCTTACTAAGGAGGATGACACTGTAGGAGTGCTACAGTGGCTACTCATGTTGGATAGGACCAGGTACAGGATATTTCCACCTGTCTTAGGAGTTTTGACCAGCTGATCCACTGCATTTCCATTGACAAAGTCGAGGAATATCTGTGCATCCATGTTCAGGTGGCATAGGTCAAGCACACTATGGTTGGGTAGATGAAGTCACCCATGAACAGGGTAGATGAGTGAATCCTGACAGATTCCAGCAAGTCCCAATAGATGTGGTGGGTGTCCATATTCATGGTTGGAGGCCTGTAGCTAGCTATGATTTGAGTAGTTCTTTTGTCAACTGTTAACTGCACCTCCTGTGCGTCATGCTGTTTGGCCAGCCTGGAGGTATGAATGTGTATGTTATGTTCAACACTCCACCTCCTGTGGCATTGCAGCCCTCAAGTTTGGGGTCTAAATGTATGATGGGATGAGTAACCTGGCAAGGTTAGTGTGTTCGACACAACTACAAAGCAGGTGTCAGTGACTTTACAAATGTTGGCATCCTACAGGACAAGATATACCTGCATTGACATGGGTTTCATGCTAAGACATATAGTTCCTGTTAGAGCAAGACATCTGCACAAAGGCACATGCCACTGGTGGGCAAAGGCCGGAAAATAGTGTCACTTTATGAATTTAGCTGAAACACACGTAGTTGCCAGCAAATACGGTGTCATATTCATAGGTCTGATCCACAGGATATGACTTCTGACAATCAAATGTATGCTATTATGTTATGAATTCAGTCTTTAATGGGTTGCCAGTGATATGTCTGACAATGAGGCATTGAATACAAATATGAGGCAGACATGTGGTCAGTCTGCAAAACTCTGGACAGTTGTCAGGAATGGGCTCAGTATGTAACATACAGTTTAACACACACTTCTGAGCATGTTGTGTACTATGCAGATACCCTATATAAGTCTATTACATTTGTAGGACAAGCATATGTATCATGGTAGCATTCAAAAGTGACACATGAATATGTACACCATCCCAGGTAGCTGGCCTAGCAGTGTCACATTCAGTATTGCACAACTTTGAATGTTATAATATCGAACCCAGTAGAGCAAACGCTTGAAATAGCGAAGCTGCAGAACACCGAATACTTTCCTAGGGAAAGTATTCAGTGGGCCATTTCTGCAGCTTCGCTATTTCCTCAACTGTGGAGTGAAGGTTACGGACTAGGTTAAGGTAAGTGTGTGAATGAAGGTGAGTGTGTGATAGGGCATGGGTTAGGTGAGTTAGGGTTAGGGCGCGGGTCAGGTGAATGTGCGATTGTGTGGACGTGAGGGTTAGGGTGGGGTAGGTGAGTTATGGTTAGGGAGCGGGTAAGGTGAGTGTGCAATAGTTAGGGTCCTTAGGGTTAGGGTTGGTTTAAGGTAAGTGGGTAGCTAGTGGTGTATGTCTGGTTTAGTGTAGGGTTTTGAGAAGTGTATGTGTGTGGATTATTTATTTTGGTGTGCTTGAGTTGTGCGTATGTTTGTCTGAACAGCAAATTTTTTCCCAGGGAAAAAATTCACTATTCTGACTGTTCAGTTTTCTGGTGTTTTGATTGAATGGGGTCGATATTATAACATTCAATGTTTTTAGACTTCAATGTTATAATATAGACCCGCACAACAGACACTCCAGTAGTAGTCATATATGAGCTGACCTTTGCTGGGGTGACTCAGGGGCCAGAAATGTAATCCATGTCAATGCAGACAGGGAAAGCAGGAATGGCCATAGGTGCCAGACAGCAACATGTGAGTCCAGCAAGTCTTGTTGTGACCTAGTGTTTAATGTCCTATTTGACATTATTGCATTCCCCCCCTTCTGCATTCCATTACAAGCTTACGTGATTGACATGCCTGTTATAGTGCTGAAGAGTTTCCTCAGAATACTGCAAATGGTTAGGTTTGTGTAGTCACAGTCTATCTTTGTGTAGATGGGTTCAGACCTGTGCTGCATAGGCAGCAGCTTGCTTTTTGTAGGTAATGCTCATGAGCAGGTGATGGCCTGTACACCAATCAGTGTCTCCCACTTTCTACTTGCATGCAGAGCAGCTATGTTGTCTTTCTATTAGCCAATGCCATAGCAACACAGTGCTATAATTTAGTCATTCATGTGGACCTTGACCCTTTTCCTTGCCTTTGTGTAGGACATTATGGAGGTGTGGGGTCTACAGCTTCACAGACAGTAGGTGGAAATTCCTCTCAGGGCAAGACATATGGAGACAGCCCAACAACATAGGGGACAAAGCTCCTGAAATGGGTACATATTGTAAGTATTGCTGTTATACACATAGAGGATTGCTAGATTAACAGGGTTTGTCTGGACATCCATTTTCTGTGTGACTTGACGTCTGACAGTGAAATGTCTCTGACATATCCCTCAACTGTCCAGATGTCCACAGACTGCCGAGAGGTTTGTCTGTTATGTTTGGTCTGTTCCTCAGACAACTTCTGTTTTTGTGAAATCAGTAGGATAATGTGAGGATTGTAGTCAGCAAATGCTGACATCCATTAGTGTTTCAGACATCATATCCTTCAGGGATGTTATGTTACAACAAACCCTGTAACACCAGCAACTGTTTCCATTATGTGAGATATGTCCCCTTTTCCGGCCCCCTGATCCCCAAGTATGTTATGCTTTGTCCAGATGTCTTGTAGTAAGAGGTTCAGAGGTATGGTATATCATTATTTAGTGACTGCACTCCTGGTATCATCCCAGTGACTTAGCAGACTCCTGGAAGTGGTATGCAGCAGTGGCCATAAATATGGTCCCAAACCCTGGTCATTCTGTGGAAATCTGTACAGTTGAGACTTATGTATGTATGGCCATTGTTAACAAACTCCCAAGACTGTGTAGCAGTGTGTTGTGTGTAAATGTTTGTTGGGCTGAGTAGGGAGAGTAGCAGATGTGAGTGTCATAGATCATTTTCTATCTGACTGTGCATGCTGCTACAGTTGCTGGTGGTCTATCAGGTGTATATGTTTGTAGGGGCAGACTGAAAAATGTCCTGAAACACCTCAGGATTCCCAGTAGACTGTGAGTTGGGCCAGTATATGTTGGTGTAGTGTGTGACTGGCAATCAGGATATGTTTGTTCAAACAGTCGTTCTACTCTAGACTTCATTTGGGTTACTGGTATGTTGCTGTGACTGTGGTGCAAATGGTTGTGGGTAGACATTTTCACACTAATATCTGTTTTTCCCTACAGTTCCATCCCTGTAGTACATAATATATTTGGAAATACATGGTTAATTCCCCAGAGCTGA
>NC_056737.1:505929444-506146944 GCF_019279795.1 Protopterus annectens
CTTCACGAGTGTACACACCACTGCTGAATGTGTATATGTGTGGCAGTTATGTTTTCTCTATTGCTCACAGCCCCTATGTGTTTGTCTGACACATACCTGGAATGATATGAGGACCTGACCTTTGATTTGCAGATCTTATCATCAGCAGTGCATGTATGAGCAAAATCCGATTACACTGACAACCTTAAAAGCTTACTGTGGCTATGAGGAGTGTACACACCCTTGTTGACATGCCAGCCTCTTCCATGATATGCAATGGGGCCACAATACTGCATATGTTAACATTACACACACCTGATATGTGACATATAACCTGTGCAGTCAAATGCAGTATCACACAAACGTGTTAGTTGTGCAGATGCTGATTGAGATGCATACAATATGTGGGTTGCATAAGTGTGCACACCCTTAACACAATGTTAAGTGAACTACAGCAGTCACTATTCCTGGAAGGGGTATACTAGCATGGCCCATCTTCACTTGCCATTATTTGGTCAATCCGCCTGACAAATGTCCCCTAACTCCGCCGGATTGCAAGGTCAGCTCATGTGCACAGCCCTTGGTGGTCACACAGTGCCTTCACTATTGCTGTGGAGTCAGGGCTATGTCTGGCACAATTCATGACCTTGACTGTGTTCAGATATAGCCATTCTTAGTGAGCTGTGGATGTATGCTTCAGTTCACTGTTGTGTTTCAGGATGACACCCCTCCCCATCCTTACTGCAGATGCTTGACAACTATGGGCCACACATGAGTGTCATTTTGCAGTGTTCCAAATTCAGAATGCCATGTCTACTGGCCTAATTCCTGCTAATGAACAACAAACCTAAAGGTGTACACTGGCACCAGCAAGGTAAATATGGGGATGGTGGACCTGAGGTGGAGTGAGGTGTTGTTTGTGCACCACATGTATCTTTATTAATACTGTCTGTAGGTTTCAGCCTTGGTCTCAGTACACCATTACACATTGCAACACATGCCTTTGGGAGACTTGATGTTATGCATATGCTACTTGTAGAGAGCCCTGTAAGATGTTTCCTGTGGAACAACTCTTCCATCTGATTACCCTAACCCATAGGCCACACTTATGCAGATTCCAGGTGATTGTTGACACAGGTACTGCACAGGCAGTACTTGCTAGACAGTCCTGCAAGTCTCTCGGTGTTGCTGCATGTTTCTGGGCAGCCTCCATGACCAGTTTGCAACATGTGTTGTCATCTGTCTTGGATGGGCATATGTTTATTTTCTACATTAATGTTGTTCCATACTTCATAGTCACATACATGACTGTCTGCACTGTTGACCATGGTGTATGCAATGGTGAGGTAAGGCTACTTCTCCCAATCCTGACTGCTACCTTTTGGATATGGGATCCATTCCATGGTTTGTAAGATGTGTGCAAGCCACAGCTGCCTCTGTTGCAGTGAGTGGGCAAATGTCATGGACATACTTCTTGGACAGCAGACCATTACTTGGTGTGACATTGAGGCCCTGTACTTAATGGAAGGTGTGTAGTCAAGAAGAGTGAATGCTGTCAGTACATCAAAAGTTGCTTCCACAATATGTTATTTGGAGTGTGTGCACACATATGCTTCCAGTGTTTGTTAAGGTATGTATTCCCCATATTTGTTGTCTTAACATAGGATTCCATATTACACATTCATTGCTCATGTTAGGATTACATTACAGGTTGTAAAAGGTGTGGAATGTGGTATTGTGATTTGCCATTGTGTAGATCTGTAACAGTTGCCATTGTATTAGTGGTGTATACACTGTTATAGTTACTGTATAAGGGTAATGTTTCAGACATGTCCCTACTGTAGGCCATTTGTCCCACCATTATGTTCATCTCTGTCCACACTTCTTGCACTGACAGGTTGTTAGGTATACTGCAGGACTGTTACATACCCTTCAGATATGTCACCATGGTGACCACTGTGATGCAGTGCAGTTAACAGCAACAATAAGTGAACATGTACAGCATGCATTATGGGTAGGTGTGTTAAATGTGTGCATGGCAAATACCATGGCCATAACATGACCGTTGTATTGGCAAACCTGAAAAAAACAACTCCATACTCACCAGCTACAGGCTGCTGCCCCAGTTATATACCAGAGGGACCTACATAGTTGTGTGAGAGATGTAATGTCAGTAGCCACACCTGTGGCATTGGTACAGGGTGGGAGCAGCATTTCAGTACATCAACAGTACAAACCCACAATACTAGAGATTATACACATCTGTTCATTACTACACTGCAGCAACTGACTATGTTATCTGACATATGCATGAAAATACTTAACAGATGAAGATGGATAAGCAACAGTGGTCTACTAATGTGCCCTGGGGCCTTACCTGCACACTTCTCATCCATTGTATGGGTGGCAACCACCTCCGCAATGCTATCTTTGGGTTCCTGGTTTGGCTGGCAGGCAAGTGCCCCAAGGTTGGCGAGGAGCTCCTCAGCATGTGTCAGTGGAGTTGGATGGCATGACCCCCACCTGGCTAGCTGGTCCCTCCTAACTTCTGCAGCACAGTGACGGTAGTGGGGGATGAGATCAGTGCAACGATGTTGCACCTGCTCATAACTGTGGGTTATGCAGGTCATCATTTACCCTGTGGATGAGCTCATTCCACAGGGTGGTCTTCTCTTGCAGATCATGGGCCCTGCATCCAAAGAGGGTTCCGTGATGTAGTACAATGAAGTTTATGATAACATCATTCTCCTAGGGTGTACACACAGGGAGCCATTCATGGGACATTGTACCTGGAAGACATAAACAGGAAAAAAGGTCAGAGGACCTCATACTGCAAGGATATAACAGTTGTTAACTGATATCTCTCTCTCCCCGCCACCACATCTGCAACAATAATCTAAACACACAAATCAATGGGTATGTTTACACCAAACCTACTGTTGGGACATATATTCTATTGTTCAACAAATATTGAAATGTGTTTCTATTCATATTCCATGTTGAAACACTATCATTGGTGGCCTGTTGCTATCACTGTAGCCTGCATACCGTTCTAATGGCCACTGTGGTGCCATATATGCATGTGTTCTGTTGCTATGCAACTGTTCCAATTCTGTTGTTTTGGGTTAATGGGAATATCTATGCATGCTGTTATAACTAATCCTGGATTGTGTTGACTATTAGTAACCCACATATGTTCTAAAACTGCAACATAATAGCATGTTTGGGAAGGCTGTTCCCAGCGGACCCACCTCTCTCACCTCACCTGGCCATGGCACCGGGCCCCAGCATATCTGGGATCAACCCTGGGACCTCCTCTTCTGCTGGTCCTGCGCTGCCTTCAGGTGAAGCCACCTCAGGGGATGGGGCTTGCACCCCCCCGGGAGCAAGCACAGACAGGATCCTGTCACCTGAAGTCAGGTCCAGGGTCTACTGCATAGGGAGCTCTGCAGAGAATTGGAAGATCTGCTATGCCAGCCTGAGGTCCTTGTGGCACAATTAGAGGGTCAGCCTGCCCCTTCCGCTCAGCCCCTAGCAAAACCATCTTCAGGGCCGTGAAGGTGCAGTGGTGACTGCCCATGGATGGAGACCTCAGTCCCTCTGTTTCCATTTGGGGGCTCACGGGCTTCTGATTTCCAAATACCCCTCCTCATCCAAGGTGTTTACCCCCCACATGTGTCATATACAGCCCCTGTATGTTGTCTTGTCTATCTTGCGACCCAACCTACCCCCCAAATATACCTACTATCCTTCCCCAACATCCCACTCTCACCTTAAAAAAAAAGGGCAATTTGTTCCCAAAAAGAATTTCACACCATACATAACTGTCCATTTTGCACCCGCTTACAACTGCTTAAAAGTGCCTTAATCATTCTGTATCCAACAGCTCTTGTTCTGGCCAACAAAAAAAATATTAGCCCTTGCAAGTGTCTAACCCAGGACTCTGCACACCATAGCCACAGCAATTTACCACTAAGCCATTGGAGCTGCATATATGTTTGTTGTTTTCTCAAACATATCATGCAGCACAGCCATTCAACAGTAGGGAAAATGTATTTTATATATATATATATATATATATATATATATATATATATGTGTGTGTGTGTGTGTGTGTGTGTGTGTGTGTGTGTGTGTGTGTGTATATGTATATATGTAGACATACATGTCTATACATATATATATATATATATATATATATATATATATATATATATATGGATCTACTTCAGTAGATCGAACCTTTACAAGTTCAAACCACATATGACCGAGACCATATGTTCGAACTCGTAAAAGTTCAAGCAATGAAATAAAAACACATAAAACAAAAAGCACAAAACTAAACATCTATAGCAGGGGGCTATGCCCCCATGCACCCCCCCACACCCCCCTACTTAAATATATCAACTCCGAGATCGCACTACATTGCGGAAATGGGAAATCGTCCCTTTCCGCTCTGTACAGAAATCTCCATTCAGTCTAATCAAACTTTTACAAGTTAGAACATATGGTCTTGGCCATATGTGGTTCGAACTTTTAAACATTCGATCGACTGAAGGGGACCCATATATATATATACACACACACACACACACACACATATATATATATATATATATATATATATATATATATATATATATATATAGTGCATTCAGACATCAGATCCACATTCTGAACCTCCTTCCTCCACAGCTGAACTGTTCTGCCTTGCTACAAAACAGAGCATCACATGTGGACAAAGCCTCACATTAGAGGGGATATATAGGGACAGATCATAGATATGCCTATTACAAACCTATGAAGTTTGTGCATGATACATTTCACATTACCATGACTGTTCTGAAGGTGGTGGGGTCTGAAACACATGTGTCTGTCATGACTTCATTACTTCCACATTCAGCTATTTGCCAGACTAATATACATGTTTGGAGAAACAGAACAAACACTATGATGGCTTAAATCTTGACATTCTGTGCAGATCTTCACAGTTGACAGGTATGACCCACTGCGTACAGGGCCAGATGCTATGTCCAAAGCAGATGTTCAGCAGGACATCGTTAAAGCAAGTCTTGATGGCACATATAAATCTTTCAACATCATCTATCCCATTATTACAGACCAAGTATTACAGTCAATTACATGCTGACATGTTTCACATACCTGTTTTATTATATTGCTCTCTTCTGTGTACCAGTTGGATGTCTTCCTTGTTTGTTTGTTTTTTTTTTTTGTTTTTTTTTTATTTCTCTCTGTCTCGCTGTCTCTCTGTCTCTCTCTCTCTCTCTCCACTACCGGGATCAAGCTGGTTTGAATAGGTTGCAGCATGGCTTTTGTAGGTGATGCTCATGATCAGGTGATGGCCTCTCCACCAACTGGTGTTCCCCACTTGCTAAATGCATGCAACCAGCTGTGTAGTTCTTCCAAAAGTCAGTGTCATATCAACCCACTACTATAAATGACTATATCATGTGGGCATTGTCCTTTACCTTTCCTGTATGGAAGACATCCTTCCTGTGTGTGGGCAATGGTGTTACAGACAGCAGATAGCAATACTTCTTACAATAGGACTTGTGGACACAGGCAAACTACATGTTTGTTCCAGACCTAGGCACAGTGCGTGAGTATTGCAATTATATGCATTGAACATTACTAGTTTTACAGAGTTTGTATGTACATGATAGTTTCACATGGAATGCAGTCTGTCTGCATAGCTCTCAACTCTGGGCCTATCCACATGATGGCCAGAGGATTGGCTGTTATGTTTTGTCTGTTCTCCACACAGGTCTTGTCCCTGACATATCAGTGGCATTCTCTCCATTGATTGTTATCAGTACATGGCAACATCCATTTGTGTTTCTGACTTCATATTCCTGAGTAAGGGTATGTTGCAACCAATCCTGTAACACAAGCAACTTTTACAGTGTATAACAGCAATATTTCAAATATGGCCATGTGTTTCAGCCTCTGTCCACCACCTATATACCAGGCTTTGTCCAGATGCAGTAAGAGGTTGATAGGTACTGGCCTATCATTGTTTAGTGCTGACATTCTTCATATCATTCCAGTGATGTTGTTGACTCCCACACAAATTGTGGGGTAGGGTCCATATATATGTGGGCTACAGCTGGACAAAACAAATGTGACCTTGTACAGTCCAGAGGTCAGTGTATGGAGAACACTGTTATATGCCCTTGTAAGACATTTTATGGGGAAGGGGTATTAAAAGTTTTTAACCTAGGCTGTTACAACATGTGAGGGATATCAGTAATAAGAAACATAAAGGTATATGGCTGTACATTTTCATACATTTCCCATGGGAACAGTGGTGGGATAGAGCTTAGTGTCTTACAGTTCTGTTTGTCAGTGTGACAGTAATGTTTTAAGTTAAGCATCGTTATGTAACAGATACATTTACAATGTGACAACTAATACTTTCCCCCTAAGGGTTGAGTACAGAGTGTAATTGGAAGCTGCTGAACTACACCTTTAATTAAGTGTTGATTGATTCTTATCTTCAAGGCAAGTGTGTTTTTTACTGTTGTACTACTTGAAGGCTTTAGCCTATACAGCAAAGTATGTTATGTTTTGCAGATTACTGTATCATATGTTTTTTGAGAATTGCATTAATCAGTTATTATGTATTTCAAACACATAACTGCTATAAGAAATGGCATAAACAACTGAACTAGTACACAAATAAACATTTCTATGTATGCAAACGCGTGTGGTGTCCTGTCCTTTGCATTGTGTATGGGTATATGTTTCATGCAATAATTCTCATTTGTAGGAAAGAATCCGACACTGGCCATTTGAAAAGGTGGCAACTATAGGAATAATGGCTGTTTGATATGCTGTGCACCCTCTATATGTACTCTTTTTATGTATATCTATAAGTATTTATATATTTATATGTGTATGTATGTGTATATACAGATATATATATATATGTGTGTGTGTGTGTGTGTGTGTGTGTGTGTGTGTGTGTGTGTGTGTGTGTGTGTGTGTGTGTGTGTGTGTGTGTATGTATCATTGGAATGTTTAGTGCTTCCACATTGTACATTCCCTATGGCCTTTGACACCATCCCCCACTCTGGAATCATAGATAAACTTACTAAGCTGGGCATTAATCCGTACGTCACCCAATGGGTTGCTAACTGGCTTACTGATAGAACCCACACTGTAAAAGTAGCCAACTCCAAATCCAGCTCCAGACAAGTGACAAGTGGAGTACCTCAGGGTTCAGTCCTGGGACCGCTCTTGTTTGGCATCTACTTCTCTGAAGTACAGGCCAACACTAAGGGACTCTGGATAACAAAGTTTGCAGATGACTGCAAACTGGGAGCCATTATTGAATCCCCAAATGATGTGGATACTCTACAAAAGGGCCTTACAGAAACAGACACTTGGTGCCAGAGCCATGGGCTCAAGCTCAATGCCAAGAAATGTATAGTTATCCACTTTGGGAAAAAACATGTATCCATGAATTACCATATAGGTGGCAGTACACTAAACACCGAAAGTTTGATAAGAGACTTAGGGACACAGGTGGACAGTGGTCTCACCTTCGATAACCACATCACCACAACAGTCAGGAAATCCTTCTATGTGGCACACCTCATCACTAAGGGCTTTTCATCCAGAAAAAAGGAGGTCATTGTCCCACTGTACTCATCCCTCATTAGACGCATTATAGAATACAATGCCCCATTTGGTATGTACCTCTCAAGACATCTGCAACAACTTGAAAGGCCACAGAAATACCTCACTAAAAGAATCACAGGCCTAAAGCAGATGCCCTACGCTGACCGCCTTAAAAAATTCCAGCTATACTCTGTCGCATATCGTCTACTCAGAGGCGATCTTTGCTTAACATACAAGGCCATGTCAAACCCAGAGCTGTTGGACATGTTACACTTAAAGAAATCCCAATCCCTCAGAGCCACACGCTCCAGGGATCTAAACCTTATCATCACAATAAACAAAACATGCTGGAGGGATAGGTTCCTGACCCAGAGACTCCCCAGACTCTGGAATAGATTGCCCATACATGTCAAGCAGAGTGCCTCTTTGGTCTTCTTCAAAAGGAACCTTGATGATTGGATGGGAGAAAGGAAATTCACCCCGGGGATCACGTCAGTCACCCTGCTAGACAGGGGTCCAGGGAAGTAAATAGTGTGGGAATAAATAGCCAGGGAATTGTTATGGCTAGGCTTGTATAGGCCCTAGGGCTGATAGCCTAGTACCAACCTATGAACCTATGAACCTATGGTAGACTGACTGTTCTGCATGAAATGTTAGAGAAATCATCCGGGCATCTTACAGCTGAGATTGCTTACTGGTAACTTGTTGTGGCTATCTTGTGCAGCGTCCTGGGTTCAAGATTTGCAAGTGCTGGTTATTGTGTTCCAAGACAGATAAGTTCAGCAGTGGAGGAAGGGATAATGGCAATAATTACAAGAAATCCCTGGTTAGATGTTTTGCAGTGAAAGGTTCAGAGTGTGGATTCAGTGTGCAAATGCAATACACACACACATATATATATATATATATATATATATATATATATATATATATATATATATTTATTTATTTATTTATTTATTTTTTTTATTTTGCATTTGTTTACCAGGAAAGTCCAACTGGAACAAGGTCCATTCACAGCGGAGGCCCGGGGAGAAAAGCTCCATAACATAATGGTACGAATACAACAAATGACAAAAACATTTCTGTACAGAGGCATATATACAATCAGAGCTCCATGTCTTTATATGACAACACAATCCATGAATGACAGAAATTTTCTATACAGTGGCATATATACAGTCTAGGAGATTTTTTGTACCTTAGTTTGATTTGAGCAAGCTTGGTATATAGATAGCAAAACTTTGAATTCCCTATTGGTAGTACAAAGCATAAAAATGAAGGAATGGAATCTGGAAAATAATGCTATTTGGGAGATATGTCATTGCGTGAGAAATAGTTTGTAGGATAGTAGTTCTTGATAGGAAGTACAGAATAGCTGAGGTAAGCAGAGGAGATGAGGTGTGGCAAGTTAGTAGGAGAGCAGAAAATATTTTATGTGATACAGGGACAGAGCCATGATTGTAGGAGGTGTGACTTTAGTGATTTCTTGAAAAGTGAGATGGATAGTACAGAGAAGATACTTTGGGGGAGGTTATTCCATTCCCTAGCAATGGTGTGGGAGAACAGACTTTTCCCTGCATTGTTATTGACTTTGGTTATGTAGAGCAGGGTTTTGTTGGATGAGTGTAGAGGGCAATTTGCAGAATATTGGTTTAGAAGTTGGTTTAGGGCTGGGGTTTTCAGAAGGTTCCTTATTATGTTGAAAGTGGGGACTAATTGGTGATAACTAATTAGCTGAGGGAGTTCTAACCACTGTAGTTGCTTCAGGGCAAGACAGTGATGACTTCTAAAAGTGGAGTTGTTAGCGAATTTTGCAATTGTATTGTAGCATGACTAGTTTGTTTAGATCTGTTTTCCTGATATGAATTAGGATTGGTGATGCATAATTAGGGTAGACAAGAGGTGGGTTTGGGCTAAGGAGATTCTAGCTTGGTCTGATAGGAACTGTTTGCATTTGTATAGGGTTCCTAGTTTCTTATGTACCTTTGTGATGGTTTGTGAGATATGGACATTAAAGTATAGATTGTTATCTATTTCAATCCTAAGCAGCTTAGTGTGAGGGGAGGGGGAGATTGTGGTCCCAGGTTTGGAGGTGATAGTGAAGGTAGGCGGTGTGGATCTGGATTTATTGGGATAAAAATGAGTAATTTGGTCTTGCTGGGGTTTAGAATGAGTTGAATATCGGTAATCCATTGTTCCACGGAGCAGAAGGATTCTTGGGTGAGCTTTTGAAGAGTGGTTATGGATAGGGCTGAGCATATTAGGGTGGAGTCATCTGAGTACTGTATAAGTGATGCATACAGGGTGGAAGAATGTAGTTTGTTAATGAAAATGGTGAATAGTAGAGGACCCAGTATTGATCCCTGTGGGATGCCTATAGTAGTTGGTAATAGAGGAGATAGTGTACTTTCCCATTTGACTGATTGTTTTCTGTCAGATAGATAGCTTCTAAACCATGAAGTAGTGGGGGAGGCGAAGGATGAGGTTGACAGAGTGTCTAAGAGTAGGTTGTGGGAGACCATATCAAATGATTTTGATAGATTTAGGAATAAGGCTGAGAAGAATTTATTGTTGTTTCTTAGATGGTTAATCTGATTGGTAAAGGAGAGTAGAGCAGTGGTTGTGCTATGGTTTGGGCAGAAACCATGCTGTGTGGGGGAGAGGAGGTTTTTTGAGGATAAGAAGTGCATTACCTGGGTGTGAATACATTTCTCCAGAAGCTTGGAAAGGGGGGACAAGATAGCAATTGGCCGGTAGTTTGATAGTTCATAGGAGTTTCTGCCTTTGTGAAGGGGAATTATATGTGACACTTTCCATAGATGGAGTACGTAGGTTTCTTATATAGAGCTGTTTATAAGAATTGAGACAGGGTAGGCTAGTGATTCTGCAGCTAATTTTAGAAAATTTGTAAACCATCTGCTGTGAGTGTGGTGGGTTTTAGTTTAGACAGTAGCTTTTTAACCAAAGAGGTTGGTACAGGTGAGAGTGTGAAGGTGGGTATGTTAGTTTGTTCTACAGTTGGGGTGGTATTAGTGTTCTTGTTGGATAGTTTGATAGATAGTGCAAGGATAGATTCTATGAAGTGATGGTTGAATTCTGAAGCTATACTATCATTATCAGAATTGTTGTTGGGAGATGGGGTGGTGGTTTTGCCCAGTTTTAGAAGGGTATTGATGGCCTGCCAGAACTTTTGAGCATTTCTAGAGTGCTTGGTTTGGATGTCTAAGAAGTAGTTATTTTTATCTACTTTTGTTTGGGTTTTGGCCTTATTTCATAGTTCTTGATATTTCTCTCTGTCTTGGATAGTATTATTCTTTTTCCAGGTTTTCCAGGCATTGTCTCTGGCTTTTATTAAGGATTTTGTTGTCCTATTTAGCCTTGGGGCATAGTTAACTTTAGCCCTGAGTTTCCTGATGGGAGCTAGTATATTTAGTACATTCTTAAAAGTAGTATTAAAAAAATCAACTGCCTAGTCTCAAGGTAGAGTTTTTAGTGGAGTCCAGTCCTATTGCTGGGGCATGCTGTTAAGAATTTGTGGATTGACTTTGTACTCATCCCTAGTCTCCTTGAATAGCATGGGTTTGGGTATTTTTGCCTGTTTATGAAGGAGGAATGTGGGGCAGTGGTCACTCAGTGTATCAGGTAAGCAGCCCTCATGATAATTTTCTGTGGGGATATTAACTAGTGTCCAATCTAGAATGGAGGTTCTATTGGATTTTTTGTCTACTCTGGTGGGTTCTTGGATAAGTTGTGAGAATCCAAATAAGTTAATATAGTTTGAGGGGTTGTTGGAGTTGCAGGCTAGCCAGTCTAAGTTTAGGTTGCCTAGCAGGATGGTTTCTTGGGTTAGGTTGATCGCAGCCCATTGTAGTATCTCTTCTATTATAGGTGAGTTATTTCCTGGAGGAATATAACTACAGAGGATGTTGATTCTCATTTTGTTTTTAAGTGACATAACGGACCCTAATGTCTCTGCATTCTAGAATTTGGGAAGTGGGGTTTTTAGTGGTTGGAGGTTGAGTGTATTTTTAAATAAGACTGCAACTCCACCTCCCTTTTTGGTACCTCTATCTTGCCTTAGGATGTTATAGCCTGGGGGAAGAATTTCTTTGTTTTGCATGGCAGGTATTAGCCAGGTCTCTGTAATGATTAGTATGTCTGGGGAGTAGTGGGATATGAATGTGAAAGTCATGTAGTTTGTTGGAGATGCTACGTGTGTTTATATTGATAATAAGTAGGTCTGACTTGTGTTTCTGGAATAGGATTGGGTTGCTTGGACTTGGGTTGGGGTGTATGTCCCCTAAGATTAGTAGCCTTTTTCTGTGGAATAGTGTGAGTTTTATGGCATCGGCTATATCTATGTGTTTCTTGGGTACTGTTAACCTTTTGTGAGGTAGTATGGTTGCTGTTTTGTGTATGTAGAATAATGAGTTGCTGTTAAATACTGTGGAGCATATTACTATATTTGTGTGAGGTTGTATGTGTGGGTGTGTGTGGGTGTGTGTGTTATGTGGTAGGTAGTGTTTGTTGGTATGTTAGAGTGTATGGATGTGGTGTAAGCTAGATTTTATATATATATATATATATATATATATATATATATATATATATATATATATATATATATATATATATATACACATGTATGTCTACAGATACATACATATATATATATATATATATATATATATATATATATATATATGGATCTACTGTATGTTCACGAATTTACGTTTCATCGAAACGTAAATTTGCGAACGTATTTACGCGAAAGTGAATTTTAACGAAAACGCACTTTAATGTAAATCTATTAAATAAACAAATAACACTTAAACAATGTAATGCAGGGGGGTAAGCCCCCCTACACCCCCACACCCCCCTACTTTAATATTCTCACTCTGAGATTGCACTACAGTGGGGAAAAGGGAATATTCCCTTATCCCCACTGAACCACGATCTCAGTAACAGTCCTCTTAGTTGTACATCAACACTAAATGTTGATGTACAACTAAGATAACAAGCAAACGCATGTTTTCATTCATTTTTCCCCTACAGTTTTATATTTTGAAAACTTTATTATGGAAAAGTGCATTTTCAATGAAACACACTTTCACGTAATTACATTAGTGAATTTATATTTCGGTAAAGTAAAAATTAGCTAATAAACATTAGATCCATATATATATATATATATATATATATATATATATATATATATATATATATACGCCAAAAAAGGAACCAAACCATTTAACGAATGCCTTGGCCAAACATTCATTAAATTGTGTTTCATTTAAAAAGTTTATGTTTTCAGTGTTAGAGAAGGTTGATGACAGTTTGTTTAGTGGTAATTACAAATTATTATTAGAATGCAAGGAATCTATTTGGCAAATCAGGTTAAAGGCAGATGAGCCACCTGGATTGAATGATGTTATAAACATCAAGTGTTTTTTAGCTTTACAAAAATTTTAAAGCATCATTTAATCAATTTCAAAGGTTACAAACATTTTTTAAAAAAACTTTTGTTTTATGTTACAACACACATTTGTTTGTATGTAATGTATTTTTGTATTTTGTATTTTTTATACAACAATGTAAGTGGAGACTTTTTATGAAGTTTATTATTACAAATACATATAAATATATATATAAATGTAAAGAAAGTTTTTTATAAAATGAAGAAAACTTATTGGGTAATTAGGACATGTGATTTTGTTAACAAGATATATAAAACACATGGTCTGTTGTGTGGGTGTATTTCTGAAGAAGTTCTTGAGATTAAAGAACGAAAACGTTAAAAAGTAGCAGGTTTGCAGTCTGGTCTTTTGCTTGGCAGTGGTGAACTCAATATATATATATATATATATATATATATATATATATATGTATACATACATACAGCTACATATATAAGTACATACATACATCTACATATATAAATACATTTTCCCTACTGTTGAATGACTGTACTGCATGATATGTTTGAGAAAACATCACACTTATGTACAGCTCCAATGGCTTAGTGGTAAATTGCTGTGACTATGGTGCCCAGAGTTCTGGGTTCAAGACTTGCAAGGGTTGATTATTTTGTTGCTGGGCAGAACAAAGGCTGTTGGATACAGAGTGATTAAGACAGTTGTAAGCGGGTTTGCACAGGTTTGCGTGGTGGTAAGCAAATGCTAACTTCTGGTTAAATAAGTTTACAGACAGTTAGCCTGAAAGTGCTTGATCTGTGTAGGTATTGCTTAGCACAGTGCAAACAGGCTTAATCCCTCTTAGTACTGCTTAAAAGTGCTTACTCCTGCTTACCCCCATGCTAATTTCTTTAAAAGAAAAGAAAAAAATGGGTGATAGGAAAGTGGTGAAAAGGGGGTATGCAAAGGGAAAGACAATAGGGGGAAGTAGCTAGGGATGTGCAGGATGGGTGTAGGAAAGGTCCATAGCTGTCCATTTCTTCTACAGCAACAGCTGTGCATATATAATGAATTTGGAGGTAGATTTGGACACTCAAACCCCTTAGAGAGGGGTGAGGACAACAATAATGGGCTGTTAAGCCAATTAGACCAGATTACGTGTCCAGTGGATATGTGTGCAAAATGGACAGCTATGTACGGGGTGAAATTTTTGGGGGGGATAAGATTGCCCTTTTTTTAAGGTAAGAGTGGGATGTTGGGGAAGGATATTAGGTATATTTGGGGAGGTAAGTTATGTAGGAAGACAGACAAGACAGACAAGACAGCATACAGGGACAGTATACGACACATGTGGGGGTAAACACCTTGGATGTGGAGGGGTGTTTGGAAATCAGAAGCCCATGAGCCCCCAAAAGGAAACAGTGGGACTGAGGTCCCCTCCCATGGGCAGTCACCACTGCACCTTCACAGCCCCAAAGGTGGCTGAGCAGGATGGGCAGTCTGACCCTCTAAATGCTCCATGCGGCCCTCAAGCTGACATAGCAGATCTCTAAACTTCCTTCAGAGCTTGCTATGCACCAATCCCTGGACCTGATTTCGGGTGACAGGATCCTGTCCACACCTGCTCCCAGGAGGGGGATGAGCCCCCCATCCCCTGAGGTGGTTCTACCCAAAGGTGATGGACCAGCAGATGAGGAGGTCCTGGGGTGGGTCTCAGATGTGATGTGGCCCAGTGCCACGGCCAGATGAGGTCGGAGAGCTGGGTCCACTGTAACCGACCTTCTCAAACGTGCTATGGTGTGGCAGTTTTAAAACATATATGAGTTAGTAATAGTCAACATAATCCAGGATTAGTTATAACAGCATGCATAGATATTCCCATTAACCCAAAACACCAGATTTGGAACAGTTGTATAGCAAACAGAACACATGCATATATGGAACCACAGTGGCCATTACAATGGCATGCAGGATACATTGATAGCAATAGGCCACCAATGATAGCATTTCAACATGGAACACTAATAGAAACACCTTTCAATATTTATTGAACAATAGGACATATGTCCCAACACTAGGTTTGGTGCAAACATACCCATTGATTTGTGTACTTAGATTATTGTTGCAGATATGATGGGGGGATGTCAATTAACAACTTAAATATCCTTGTAGTACTCCCAACTTTAATGATCATTACTCTAATCATTACTGTACAGGTATTATTACAAACCAACCTATGACCTTGGTTTGGGCAGTGGTATGTTTGTACATAGTGTGTACTTCAACTGTCTTATAGCTAAATTCTACATCTCTTACCTGGTTAACCTGTCAAGGGAATGTTTGTCAACACTACCTGAGTGTTTCCACACTTATTCCCAGATTCTGAGTTAATATTATGCACATAACTCTCAATCTCATAATGCACACACTCTGGACAAAGCTTGACAACATAGGTTCATAGGTTCATACTAGGCTAACTGCCCTAGGGCATTTATAAGCCTAGCCAGAGTGTGTTTGGCTTTCGCCATCCATTTTAAATTAATTTTGTTTTGCCCTTTTTCGAGGTTCATATACTGTGCCTCTGTCTAACAGTGGCACAGAAGTGATACTCAGGGTAAACCTACAATCTCCCATCCACTCATCAAGATTCCTCTTGAAGAGAGTCAATGAGGGACTCTGCCTAACCTGGACTGGGATTTTATTCCAGAGTGAAGGGAGCCTCTGGGTTATGAATCTGTCCCTCCAGCATGTCCTATTTATTTCAGTGCTGAGGTTCAAGTCTCTCGAGTGCGTAGCTTGATGGGATTTGGATTTTCTGAGGTGCAGCATGTCCATTAATTCCGGGTTGGACATGGCTTTATACGTCAGGCACAGATCGCCTCTGAGCAGGCGGTATGCCACTGAGTAGAGCTGGAGTTTCTTTAACCGGGCAGCATATGCAATCTGTTTAAGCCCTTTGATCCTCTTGGTGAGGTACTTTTGGGGTCTTTTCAGTTGCTGCAGGTGTCTGGTAAGGTACGTCCCAAAAGGGGCATTGTACTCAATTATGGGCCTGATATGGGATGAGTAAAGAGGCACGATGACCTCCCCTGATCTAGATGTGAATCCCTTCATGATCAGGTGGGCTATATAAAATGTTTTTCTAACCACTTTGACCACGTGGTTGTCAAATGAGAGATTGCTATCAACTTGAGTCCCCAGGTCCCTAATTACTTCTTCTGTACTTAATGGATTACCACCTATGTGGTAATTTGTGGGCACTTTGTTTTTGCCAAAGGGGATGACTATACACTTTTTGGCGTTTAGCTTGAGGCCATGGCTCTGGCACCAGTTGCCTGTTTCTATTAGGCCCTTTTGGAGGATGCTTGTGTCGGCTGGAGAGTTGATTATGGCGCCCAGTTTGCAGTCATCTGCGAACTTGGTCAGCCACAGTCCTTCCATGTTGGCCTGTACCGCCGAGAAATATATACCGAACAAGAGAGGTCCCAGGACTGAGCCTTGTAGGAAGCCACTTGACATGGCTCCAGCAATTCTAACCATGTGGGTTCTGTCCTTGAGCCAGTTTGCAACCCATCTAGTGACATAGGGGTTTATATTTAAGCTGGTGAGTTTATCTATAATGCCCGAGTGGGGTATTGTATTGAAGGCTTTTGCGAGGTCCAGGTAGGCTGCGTGGACCACCTTCCCCTCGTCAATGGCCTTGGTGACTGTTTCAAAGAATTCAACCAGGTTTTAGAGGCAGGATCTGCCCTTAACAAAACCAAACTGGGTAGGATCCAGTGTCTGTAGGTCCCCAATATCTTTATTTATGAGGTCCATGATGATCCTTTCCATAGCTTTGCAGACCAAGCTAGTCAGGCTTATGGAGCGATAGTTTTCAGGATCCGTTGAGGCACCACCTTTGTGGAGAGGGACCACTGTTGCTGTACGCCACTCTTTGGGCACATATCCTGTAGTAAGGCTGAGATTGAACAGTAATTTTATGTTTGGGTTTAGCTCTTCTTGGAGTTCATGTAGGACGCAGCCCAGGACACCGTCTGGTCCCATTGATGCTGTGTTTTTTGCTTTGGAGAGGGTGGCTCTTACCTGAGCATCTGAGATGTCAGGGGGGCAGCACTCTGCTGGGATAGATATTTGCCCTTTTGGTGGGGAGGGGGGAGAAGTTTGCGCTGAACCTGTCAGCTAGGATGTTGGTAATGTCTGTGGGTTCGGGGTATTTTTTGTCATTTTGGACTAATTCTGAGCATATCTGGGAATTCCCACCCAGGTTCCTAACATAACTAAAGAAAGCCTTGTGATTATCCTTAGTGTCCTGTGCAATTTGTCTCTCAAAGCTGGCCTTAGACCATTTTATGAGTGCCCGTAGTTTTTTGCTAATACTGATCAGAGATGCCTTCCCTTTTTGGGATTTTGCTCTATCATGTAGTAGCTTCCTCCTTCCATTGTATAGTTTGTTTATGGCTGGGGTCCACCAGACAGGACGTCTGCCTTTGGAGGATTGGGTCTTGGTTTTATTTGGGATTGCATGATCCATGCATTCCTGAAGGTGTTCATAGAATGCGTTTATAAAGGATTCTGTGGTCTGGGCCGTATTTTCCACAGGCCCGGGGGCTTTAAAGGATTCCACCTCAGTTTTGAGGAGTGTGAAATTTGCTTTAGAGAAGTTTTTCACTGTGGTTTTCTGGGCAGGGGGTGGGGTCGGGATGTGAATATCCAGTGAGATTAGTTTATGGTCTGATCTTACCAGTGAGGGATGCACTTCTGGTCTGGAGCATAGAGTCCTCATGTTGGTGATGATCAGGTCCAGTATGTTTTCCCCTCTTGTGGGAGTGGTAAAAATTTGTTCCATAGCATTTGAGTTTATAAATTCTAGGAACGTTGGGCTAGGGTGTTGGAGCTAGAGTAATGCTCCCAGTCTATGTTTGGGTAGTTGAAGTCACCCAATATAATGGTGTTTGGAGAGACCTTCATATTTTCCAGTGTTCTCAGGAAGGCCGAGTGGGGTTCCTGGGTTTGGGAGGGTGGTCTGTAGCAGGCTATAAACTGGAAGGCAGTTTTACCCACTGTTAGTTGCACATGGATAGTCTCTGATGCTTCGTGCTGTGCCACCAACCTGGAGGTGTGGGTATCTTTGACAAATATTGATACTTCCCCTCCTTTTGTGGTTTGGTCCAAGTTATGGGGCCAAAAAGCATGGTATGAGGTATAACCTGGTAGTGCTGGGGTGCTCTCGGGAGCCTTGAACCAGGTTTCTGTTACTGCACAGATATCGATGTTCTCCATGCTAAGGAGAGTTTCGAGTGCATGCATCTTGAGGTTTAGACTTCTGGCATTGAGTAGCATTACTCTTAGTTTCTTATCCCCTGTGATACCTATGGAGGTGGGTTTGTCTTTTGAGCCTTGCCTAAAAAAGGCACTATGGGGGTAGCAAGAGCCTTTGCCAATATCTGAAAGCCCAGGGGTGACAGGTGCAAGCCATCCCTAGCAAAGCATCATGGCTTGTCGAGCATGTCATCCCAGGCTGACAGGCATTAGATCCCCTTTGAATGACACCAATACTTAAGCCAATTGTTGAAATTGATCATCTTGTCTTCATATTGTGGCATCATTCTTGGTGAGGGTAAGATGTTACTCAAGGTCAGGATCATACCGGCCTGGGCTACATGCTCAGAGTGCTCCTCTATGTCTCTTTTCATGTAGTCCAGGGAGGTACGTCTCAGGTCATTCACACCAGCATGGACAATGACTGAGTCATATTTGTACTTGCCTTGGAGTGACCTGAGTGCTTGTGTTATGTGGCGGATCCTAGCACCCAACAGGCAGCTCACCGTGACCTTCTCCTTGTTCAGCCTGGTGAGCGGGACGCCAGTGTGCCTGGCAATAGAGTCACCTATTACAAGTGTATCAGGTGTGTTGTTTAGCCTTAAGGGCTGTGACTGTTCGGCACACTGGCTTTGTGAGCTATGTGTTGCATGTGTTTTGTTTTGGGGTGGCGGTTGCTTGGGTGTCGGCTTTGGAGGTCTCTGCTGCTTAGGCAGATTTTTATTTAGAGCCTCCGAGTATGTTTTGGTGTGTTTATGTGTTTGGTTTGCTGTCGTGGTAGGTCTATGTGAGACTGGAATTGTAGTGAGTGTGGTTTCCTTCTCCTCCTGACTAGTTACGCCAGTACTGAGTTGAGAGAGCTTAGCCTTCAGTTTGGCTATATGGCTGCATCTCTCACGTGTTGGAATTTGTTGGGAGGAGGAGAGGGTTGTCTGTGTACATGAGGCAGTTGTAACATTGCCTCAAGATTCCCAGATTCACCAGCTGGACCGGAGAGGATATTGACAACTGACCTTTGGACATGCTAGAATAGTATTGGGAATTCCTTTATAATTGAAAAAAGGGCCAATGGGGAACAAGGTACTCAAGGGGAGTTTGTGAGGGAGTAGTGCTTTTAATTTTTTAGTGCTGACTTAGTGAGCAAGTGCCAGGTAACTTAAATGCAATGTGTTACAGGTAACTTAAATGCAAAAATGACAAACAGTAACTTTCTTTCAAGTGAAACAAGGAAATAAGTACAGTAAGCAATCCAGATATCACTAGGGATCCACAGAAGCGCTGAAAAGCCGCGTTTTAGGTGGAATTAGTGTTTCAGGGAAATAACAAGCAAACAAATGACAAGCATACAAACAAAGCTAGAGTCAGCAGGCCTTGATCTAGTCTATGCTACAGCAAACAAGGTGTACCAATTTCAGTAAGAAACAGTTAAAATATGCAGGCACTATAAGCCTTTAACCAGAAATTCCCAGCTCAGAAGGTCAGAGTCCAGGCTCTCCTCCCACAAGAGTGCAGACCACAAACCCTCTTAATGTAAAATAACTGGCCTGAAGCCCAAGTGCTTAAACCAGAATTAATACACTTTTAGAATAACAGACACTGAGCCCTCAATCAGCAGTTCCCAACTTAGAAGGATGATCTCAAAATAGCGCACTCTGCTGACAAACATGGGTGTACAAAAAGGAACATATTTTGAATATGGTGAGATCACAGGCGAGATGGTCCCAGGCTTCCGCTTTATATTGGGAGCCTTGATACTGGCCCTGCAGCAGTCTCTCATCATGGTTTTGTTCCAGGAGTCCTACCATGACCTTTGACTTCTGTATGCCCCAGCGCTGCGCACAGAAGTGCATGCCCTCACCAACTCCTGCGGGAAGCTGAAACCAGTTATGAGCTGTATTCCTGCCTGTGGGGTTTAAATATGGCTGATTTCCTGCCCTTTGCCGTGATTATATGGTTTTAAATATGCTGAGCTAAGCTAAGCTACGGGCAAGCCTGCTTAGCTAAGGTTGGCAGTGCTTAAAGGGACAGGTTCAGCACTGCTTACCAATGGGAAAATCCACTTAGCTAGACTACTCATTGCTTAGCAGTCATATTTACACAATGCTTACACCTGGTAAGCAGAGCTGTGCGATGTTAGCATTGCTTAATTTTCATTTTATAGACTATCTGCTGTATGGCATTGATTCATAATTCATTAAATATTATAAATTTGTTTACTGTCCTTGACATCCCCCATTTTGCTTTCATTACATTTATTCATCTGTGATTATACTGTATGGGGCACTTGTGTTTATATGGGGGGTTCACAACTTTATTAAACTGACACCTCACATCTGGACCTAATACAGTACTCTGGCTAAGAAATATATATTATTTAGTAGCTAATTATAAAAATAAATGTTTATGTACTGCTTTCACATGTAAAATGCAAATGAGTTACAGTGGGGATTGAGCCAGGAATTGTTAGCTGCAAAGCATACATTCTAACCACTACACTATTTAAATATGGCTTATGCTGGGTGTCTCTTGCTATTTAACGTCTTGTGCTGTTTAAGCTGGACTAAGCGTAGCTAAGCAATGGGCACACCCATGCAGCTACGCTTAAACTTTATCGCATTTATAAAAAAAATAATCATTTGTTGTGTTATTTTATTTATACCCTTCAGAATATCCCTGCTAATGCTGAACCTGTTATTCTATGAACTTTCTGCTTTGTGGGACGATTGTCCCTTTTAGCTTTGTCCACATTCCTTACGCTGACAGATTGGGAGGTGTGTGCTATGTCCAAAAGACGAATGGTCCAGGCACACTGAGGTTAGCTAGAAATGTATTTATTATAAAAATAATAATATACAAGTGCTTTCACCCTGCCCAAGTGCAAGGCTTTTTCAAGTAGTAATAAAACATTTGAAGTACTTCCTTTAAAATACCCTTTTCCCTCTAAAAAGGCGCCAATTCATTAAAATCACAAGATTACAAAAACCAAAGTATTTAAAGAGACTAAATATTTACAAAGACATATCTTCTCTTTTCATTGCAACAAAGGGAAGATATATCTTTGTAAATATTTAGTCTCTTTAAATACTTTGGTTTCAGTAATCTTGTGACTTTAATGAACTGGTGCCTTTTTAGAGCATAAAGAGTATTTAAAAGGAAGTACTTCAAATGTTTTATTACTACTTGAAAAAGCCTTGCACTTGGGCAGGGTGAAAGCACTTGTATATTATTATTTCTATAATAAATACATTTCTAGCTAAACTCAGTGTGCCTGGACCATTCATCTTTTGGATTAGAGTTATTGATTAAACAGCTCCTACTACATCTGTTATTCTGGCAACATTTGTCTAGGTAGGGACGATTGTCCCTTATGGCTTTGACCAGATATGTTATCCTGATGGGTTGGGGGTGTTATGAGTGTTCTCGTTTGTTTTAAATTGCCAAAAGGCAATTCTGGAGTGCAGCGGGCATGTATATTGTGAGAGCTCTGCTCTCACACACACCCCCTGCACTCGTACATGGAACTGTGTCCATTTTAGAGCATGGCAGCGTGCCTTCATACATATGCATGGCTCACTGCCACGCTGAACAGGAACGGTCCCTGCCATGCAAGAATGACTTATTCCTGCATGGCTGCTTGCTGAACCCCAGGGATTTACTTTTACCATTCTACTTTTGGGTCTACAAGCATGGAACACAAATACTGTCAGCTCTCTATGGCAAATTCCCAAAGCTTATTTCCACACACTCAAATGTATACAGATTCTGATGTTTTTTTTTCTCAGTCTGATGTATAACAGTCTTCCTTTGTATAACAGTTTTCTTTGTTTTCTTTAATTTATGATTTGTCCTTGGTTCTTTGAAGTTTGCTGATCCTTGGAAACTCAGTCCCCGGGATTCATGAAGCAATATTTTCTGTGCAGGAACAGTGTAACTGCTCCTGCATGGAAAATAGCCACTTTGCAATCCACGTACATGCTGTTTTCACTTGCACAAGCGGCCCTACACTGTTCCTGCACAGATAGCCATCTCGGATGTTAATGAGCTCATTTGGTGGTGAAAAACATGCAAATGAGCCTGATTAGTGATCCAGCAAAGCTGCATGTTCCGTGCTGGAATAATTGCTAACCGAATACATTTCTGCAATCTACACAATGGAGCCATGTCAGTGCTCCAGAAAGCATATATTAAATATGTTTTGCATGCCTATGGCCAAATATATGGCCACTGGCATGCAAAACCACTCAAAAATAATGAAATTATAAATGTATTTTATGTTGGCCGAACTCAGCCATTGAGGGCAGGAGATGTGGTACGTCAGTGGGAGGGGGGAGTAGAAGGAGAAATTGGAGGGGAAACTGCAGTAGAAATGCTTTCTGCATTTTGCCATTATAGTCAATGGCATGCAGAAAGTAAACATAAGCAGGGAACAGTGGTTGCTAAGGGGGAAGGCTTGGAAATAGTGCAGTAGCTAGGGCTTAAGGCAGTGGGGTATGCTAATGAGGAACTTATACCGAATCCTAAGTTGGCCAGGAAAATTTCTAAGTGACAGACTGCGCCTAACCATGTAGGTGCTCTAACACCATTGTGTACAAGGAGGAGCAAGGAACATGAAAAGGTGCCATGCTTGCTGGCAGCACATTGGAGCCCTGTTGGCTGGTGTCTGCTTAGCTAAGCACAGCTAGGAGAGGGGTTGTATCTGAGGCTGTGTACTCATACTCCATGAACTGAAAAGAGTGTGCACATGCAGAGGAGGGACATATCTTGCTGTTTACACTACCAACAGGCTGAAAGAGGAAGGGTAGAAGAAAAAAGCAAAGGAAGTATCAGAACAAGGGAAATGCTGTACAAATCAGCAATATGGGAGTCTGGAACCCACAATTGGCCAACGAAAGCACTCGAATAATATAGCTGACAGGTGGCTACAGACCTGAAGATGGGAGGACATGTAAAATAGAATTGAAGGGCAACAGCACAAAATAAAGGTGAACCGATGTAGAAATCACTACTATGGGAGTCTTGCAACTCAGAATGGGCCCTGCAAATATAAAACAGGTAGCTGCAGAGCTGTAAATGGGAGGAGATGTAAGTAAAAAATAATTACAAAAAGGGCAACAGCAGAATAAAGGCAATCATCCACAAATCACCACTAATGTTCCTAACACTCACAGTGGCTAAATCCAAGCCATGAGTAAGTAAGCTGGCATCTGGAATGAATCAGAAACACCCAATCTGACAGGCATCAGTAGCATCACACCACTATAAAGTATGGAAACACCCCTCAGTCTGCATTTTCTGATGAACTCTGCACCTTTGGAGTAAACCTGTGAATTTAAACTGACAAAATGCTAGAGGCTGCCATTGCTCGGATACATCACTATGTACTGGAGGCTGATGGTGGTGAGGAGGATAATGCTGCCAACCGCCACAGACCCAGGAGGAGGAGGAGAGTTTTCAGACCCAGGGTGACCTATCAGGGGTTACATGACCTGGAGATTGTAGAGCATTACAGGGTGGACAGGGACATACTTTGGAAAATTGTGGAGCTGTGCTAGCCTCGTCTCACATCCAGAACAAATAGAGGGAACCCATGCCAGTGGATACTAAGGTATTTGTAGCCTTAAGAATACTAGCTATAGATACTTTCCAAAGACCTACTGTGGATATCATGGGGGTGTCACAGGCATCTGCATCCAGAGAACTCCATCAGTTTCTGGATGCCATGCTACCACATGTCAATGATCTACTTCCCCAACACCTGTGAGGAATTGACCAGCAATATGCGTCTCTTCCACTGTGTAGCTGAATACCCACATATACTGGGTGCCATAGACTGCACTCACATCCACATTAAAGCACCACCCTGTGAGCGGGGTAGGGTCTACATCAACTGCAAGGGCTTCCCCTCCATCAACTGCCAGGTTGTGTGTGATGCCCAGGGCATTATCATGCAAGTGTGTGCTGGCAGCCCTGGAAGCTATCATGACTCCCACATCTAGCATTCCTCACAGCTGTATCAGGGGGTTTGCCAGGGGGGACATCCCAATTGGCCATCTAGTGGGGGATGCTGACTATGCACTGGAGCTGTGGCTGATGACACCCATCAGAAATGCACACACCCCCGAACAAGAATGTCATAATGAGGCACATGTACAAACCACAATCATTATAGAGTGTGTGTTTGGGATGTTCAAGTCACAGTTCCACTGCCTTGACATATCTGGTGGAGCCTTGCAGTACTCTCCAGCTACATGTGGACAAATGTTCATAGTATGTGCCATGCTACACAATATGATCCTGCAGAAACAGCTGCAGCAGGAACAACACGGTGAGAGGCCACACAACCCCCCCCCCCACCATTGCCAAGGTCACCACAGGCACAGAGGGACTTGGAGGAGGAACTTCTTGAGCCTGCCCCTAGAGGCAGACAGAGGCATGCCGAGTATGCTTATGCCTTGGCAAAGAGGCAATGCCTAGCACACACATTGACACTGTAGGGACCCAGGGATTGATACCTCTCTCTGACTTGCACACACAGTAAAAAGGATGCCAAACATGACACTACCTGTACTTTACCATGTATAGGGAGTGTACTGCATGCATCCCACATAGTCAGCTCTCTAGCACCATCCTTAATACCACCGCAGGCACAAGGTAAGTCACCCTTACTATCAATTATTGAATGGAGTGGTATGTTCTGATAGTGATATCTATGCTATGGATACAAGCATGCAAGGGAATTGGGTGGCCAAATGGGATAGCAGCAGATAGCTGACAGCTGTATGGGACAGCATGAAATCCATAACAAATACTGTTGTCCCCACACTAGGCAGTAATACTCAAGGTGACAACTCCCACTGCAGTACACGTGGTGCCTCGACTAACTGTGGGTGTCCGCAGGTCACACACATGGATGTCAATGAGCGTTCCCATACCCACTGCCCCCAGCCTCATGCAGCAAAACAGGTGTAGGTGACCGGAAAGAAAGGTCAGGCAAAGCTCCACAAATGCTGGCAATGGTAAACAGCTCCCCTACATTCTTACATAGAAATACTACAACAGGTCTGGCAGTTGCAGTATAGTTCTGAAGAGTAAGAGGTCTGAAACTGAAATGTATGCCATTACAATCTAACTTGTTTAAATTACTAATATGCCTCCCATTCTGCAAGATAGGGCACAATACAATACTAAATGGAAGCAAACAGAGTATAACTGAAATACTAGTGCAGTCAGTGCAAATGTGTAAAGTTGTCAGGCATGGCTCCCCCAACCCCATGTATAAATGGTAGTAACATGTAAGATTGTAGAGTAATATCAGTGGAGCACAGATTTTTTGAGCTGTCCCAATCAACATGATAATTGGTGTATGTCCACTATATGCAGGGGTCAGTGTGCCAGTCTTTTGTGAGTGTTTAATATTGTCTGGAAATGGACAGCATGTAGGCCCCGATGTTGTGTCTCAGTGGCGTAGGTACAGTACTGTGGTTGGCAGGGCCATATTCCAACAACTACAGTGCTAACCAATCTGCTTTGCAGTTACACCTATGTTACTAGTTGTACACATTTCCTGTCCAGATGTCAATATGTGTCACTGTCAGAAAGCTGGACAGGCTATGAACTGGAGTCCATACACAGAAACAGTACACATGTGGAAGTACTCTACGCAGTGCCTAGAAAGTAACTATGAACTACACACACCTTTGGAATTAAATATAGAGGTTAGCATCATGTTAGTTGTCTGTCTAATATGGAATACTGGTTGTCTGCCCAATGACTGGCAGCCCACAAAAGCCACAGTTGTGAAGTAATGACACACTGTTGATGTCCACATACAAGGTAGGAGAAGGAGAAGGTCCCAGTCATATCTGTGAGTCAGGTGCCATAAGCTTCCATATCACACATACACTCAGTCTCCCCCCAACAGCCACGGGTATGTCATCAGTCATATCCTTGCTGTTGGGAAGGATTACAGAATCAGCACACTTCTATTATGGAATACACACAGGATGCAGCATGCTGAAATGGTGTCCCATGCAGGTGAGTCCCTAGCCAAAAGCAGCACCCTGCACCCTGCACACATCCAGACTGATGCATCACTATGAACTAGAAGGATTTCCAGAAACACCTCACCCACTTGCCCATGTTACCCCAGGGGAATCCACTGGCTTGCAGCCTGGTAATGTATGAGTGACAAAATGCAGTGGCCTGCATCACTCTCATGTGCTCTACAGGCCTCTGGCAAATGCCCATGGCTCACCCATAGTGCCATCATATGCTTCACCCATAGTGCCATCATACGGAATTTCATAGGGTCCTAGCTAACAACATAACACATTAAGCCGAAAGCAAATGCAAGGCCATGCTGACAAATGCCAGTAGAATGCCTCTCCATGTCCTAGTGCAAGAATTGTGGACCAAGACATAAATACTGCTGTGATAAAGGTCAGATTATAGAAATATTTCTGAGATATTGCTCCCATACTGTTGGGAAAATGATAGAATTACAGAGGGGAGCATAAAAGCATGGATATCATGGAGTGTGTGAAGTCTGAAAATCAAATATCTGCTCATACTTCCCCCTGCCTGCAAACCCATGAACGCATAACCACAAACCTGCTTGTAAACCACAATGTGAAGGGGAAACTGACCAGCTATATGAGTCCTGCCTTTGAATAACCTGGCCAAATCTGTACAGCTGAGAGGTATGCCCACAGCAGGATATGGCCATTCAGTTAAGTTGAGAAATATACAAGAAGGGGATCCCCAGCCAGCATAGCACCAAGGTACTGAACCATTTACACAGACCCATCACTCAATTGCCTGTAGCCACCCCTCCACAATGGCAGGATTGTGCCACAATGTTTAGTCTTTGCCTCACAATATTGGTCTCTGCTGCATTGCTCTTGTATTTCCCTGGTAAACAACTGTGAGCAAACAATGACATCTGTAAGTAGTTGATGACACAATACATTACACTGTAAAACAGTACATATCTCCAAAAATCTATGCTACAACACAAGCAACACAGACAGTACACATTACCCCCCATGTTTGGACCAATTGTGTCTCCATATTGGCAACCTATCTACAGATATCCTGCAAAAATAGCTTGCTAGGTATAGCTGTAGCACACAAAACCCTGGACTGGAGTACAACTCTCCCTGGAATGGATTTTCACAAGCAATATAGAAGGTCATACTGGGCATGCTCCTACACGTAGAGAAATAAAGCCCATGTGTGATACCACAGTGGACCATAGATATCTGTTATCTGCAGATGTCCATGCACACAGACCAAAATGTAAACTGTTTGGTCTCCGCACACACACACACACACACACACACACACACACACACACACACACACACACACACACACACACACACACATACACACACTGGACAGGAAAACCCACAGCCAGCTTTAGGTGGCAGATATGTGGTAAATCTCCATTTGTTTTGTGTGATACTCATACATATCTAAGGCCAACATACTACAATAATTCAAACACACATACACATGGGGAAGAGAGACAGACAGTGAGAGAGACAGTACCATTATGAAGCCTTTCCCACCCAGTGCACATCCCATGGTTCCACTCTACACTATCTGCTGATGTATATCACCTTAGATGTACCTTTGGACAAGCCTCAGATTATAAGCTCAATAGTGCATGCAATCAATGCACAACCTAATAAGCATATAAGTAGATAGGTAGGGTTTTGAATCTTGGTCCTGGCAAGTGTATGTGTGAAGGACTTACTGTTTTACTCCATCCCCACCCGGTACACATTCCATTACCCAATATCAGAACATGTGCTGCATTCAGTCACTTTACAAATTTGTTTTGTTAGCCCTCAGCCCTATAGGCTCTGTTGTGCTTGTGATAATTGTGTAACAGTAGAGTACCAATAACTATTTATGTAGCAATCCTAAACACAGTCCTGTCAAATGGAAAGGTGTTTCTGTTTGTGTGTGTGTTTGTAGGTGAATAATTTTGAGGCCATTCCCATTCACTCCATTTCACATTGGCTTCCTTTATCACTGCTGCTGATGTCACTCACCTTTGAAGATATCTTTGAAGAGCTCTTGAATGTATAAGCTTTATGGCACATCTGATAAATGTGTAATACTGTAGAGCAGTAAATTAGGTAGGAGTTCTAATCTTGGTACTTGAAAATGTAAAAGTGTGTTTGTGTGAGAGTGCTTGTAGTTGTAGAAACCTGATTTTGAAGTCATTGGCACTTACTACACTTCCCTTTCCCCTCCTTTATCACTGCTGCTGATGTCACTCACCTTTAAAGATACATTTGGACAGCTTTCAAATATGTTAGCTTTGTGGAATGTCTGATAAATGTGTAATACTATAGTGTAATAAACTAGTTAGGTAGGAGTTCTAATCTTGGTCCTGGTAAATGAAAAATTGTGTTTATTTGTGTGAGAGTGGCTGAAGTCATAAAGACATGATTGTGAAGCCATTGGCACTTACTACACTTCCCTTTCCCCTCTTTTATCACTGCTGCTGATGTCACTAACCTTTAAACATACCTTTGGACAGCTCTCCAATATGCAAGGTTGGTGGCGTGTCTGATAAATGTGTAATTCTGTAATGCAGTAAATTAGTTAAGTAGGAGTTCTAATCTTGGTCCTGGCAAATAGAAAAGTTTGTTTGGGTGAGAGTATCTATAGTTGTAGGCACAGGATTGTGAGGCCATTGTCACTTACTACACTTCCCTTTCCCCTCCTTTATCACTGCTGCTGATGTCACTCACCTTTAAAGATACCTTTGAACAGCTCTCAAATATTTAAACATTGTGGCTCGTCTAATAAATGCATGATATTATAGTGCAGTAAACTTGTTAGGTAGGGGTTTGAATCTCACTCCTGTCAAGTGTGTGTGTATCTCTGTCATTATGTCGTTAATATTGTGATCCGATGGGAGGTGGGTTTTGCTATGTTTTTGTGTGGTCCACCCAGCAAACTACCAAATGTCCACTGTACAGGGCCCACTTTTGTGGTAGCTGTGGACACTCTTCAGTCCTATAATCTGTCATGTGATATTACTATAGAACAATATGGAGTCCAGAACAAGATATGTGGCCCTTGTAGTCCTGTGATACAATTCCACACTCAGGAGTCATAGGCAAACACACTCATCTATTCATTAATGCCTATATCACTAAGTGGTCTGCAAACTGGCTCACAGATGGATCTCACAGTGTGAAAGCAGTGGACTCCATGTCAGACTGCAAAACAGTCATGAGTGGTGTCAGACTGCCAGTCATGTGTGGAGTATCACAGGTTCTTGTCCTGTGTCCAGTCTTGTGTGTTGTGTGTGGCTCTGATATCCAGCCCAACAGGAATGAACTGTGGTTAACAATGTTTGCAGACAATTGCTAATTGGGGGGGTCTGTTTACATTCCCAGATTATGTTAACATCCTGCATAAAGTCACCACTGACACCTCCAACTGTTGTCAGAACACTGGTCTTAGTCTCAATGTCAAGAAATGTGTCCCAATCCCCTGTTGAATCAATGTGTTGTCCACAAATGACCACATCAGTGGTAGTCCAATGAAGACAGATGTCCTCATAGGAAGTCTGTAAACACAGCTTGACAGTAACCTCCCTTCTGACCACCACACTGCCACTGTGGAGAGAAAGTCCTTCCATGTGGCATACTGCATAACTAAGGGTGTGTCACCCAGGAATGAAGAGGTCAATGTCTCCCTCAACTCCCTTCTCATTAGGCCAATCAGAAGGTCCAATGACCTGTTTGCCATGTAACTCAGTAGACACCTTCAACAAATGGGTCAGCTGCAAGTGTACCTGACATGTGCTACCTTAGGCATGAAACAACTGTCTGATATGGAAAGAGCCCAAAACCTCCAAGTGTTCCCGTTCACATCTTGGCTGCTTGCAGGCAATCCCTGCTTGACTGACAATGCCATATCTGCCCAGCTGTGTTACAAATGCCACAGCCAGGAAACCCCAATCTGTATGCACCAAATGCCATGGATACCGCAACCGCATTATTACATTCAACAGAACATGCTTGGAGGCAGGTCCATAACCCAGACACTGGCCATGTTATGCGATGTATGTTGTATACATGTCAATCAAAGCACCTCACTGGCCCTCTTCAAGACAAATTCAGATGAGTGGATGGTGAATATAACTGTCACCCTGGGGATCACTCAAGTGGCAGTAGTTGATAGATGGCCTGCTGACAATTGTCAAGGTGCCATGACACCAGTGTACTCACATGCCCTACTCTTCTCATATCTCCACGGACATTAGCCTGGTACACACCCAGGGACACCTGCAGCAATGGACCTCCAGACTGACAAATGTGTCTGTGTGCATTACTGAGTATAACAGTATTTGTGAGTATGTAAACTTGTAGTTGAAAATACTTTGAGCACATTCTCACCCACTACACCCCCATTGCTATACTTAGAAAGGGCTGCTGCTGTACTGCACTGTAAAGGTACCTTGTGACACCCTTCACCTTATGGGCTACCTTGAACTTGCCGTACCAGCATAACACTGTTCTACCAATGAGTAGACAGGTGTGGTTTACCCTCTGAATCCTGGCATATGTGAGTGTGTGTGTGTGTGTGTGTGTGTGTGTGTGTGTGTGTGTGTGTGTGTGTGTGTGTGTGTGTGTGTGTGTGTGTTTGCAAGTGTGTGTGAGTGTGCAAATTTGTAGGAGACAGCATTCTGAGGTCCCATTCTCCAAATACACTGCACATTGCAATACATTAAAAGGGATGGTAATGTTGCTCACCTTAGGAGAGCCGTGAAACAATCTTCACCCTTCTAGCTCTGTGGCACATGTGATGATTGCATATCAGTGTAATAGCAATAATTAAATAGTTTGGAAAAGGTTTGTATCTAATTCCTGGTAATTGTGGGTTTGTCATAGCATTATAATGGGTAGGAGTGAGTACTATATCCAATGTGTGGTGGAGTGTTGGGTGTAATATTTTAACACCATGGTACCCCCAGTACATGTCCCAAGGTCCACTGTATGAGGACTGCTGTCACCATCGACCATACAGGTAACTGATGACACTCTTCAGCCCAATAAGGCATGTGCTGTTTGTCAAAACTCTGTAACAGTATGGACTGAATGACGAGATAGGGAGGGCTGCTAAACACAGGTGTGGCAAATGTGTGTATGGCTGTATCTGTGTTTGTCATTGTGTATATTTCTGTAGCTGATAGTATTTCCTGGCCATTCTCACCCAGGACATCTCCCATTGCCATACTGTGCAAGGCTAATGGATGTTGTTCACCTTAGAGGAACTGTGGAGCACACTTTCCCCCTGCTTTCTCCGTGATGAGTGTAATAAATGCAGAGCACTTGAATAGCAAGACCTAGGTAGGTAGTGGTCCTAATCTCAGTCATGCTAAGTGTGTATGTTTGTGTGCATGAGATCAGTATTCTGACTGTGTGTGAGTGACAAATGTGGCCATGGTTTACAGTTTTACATCATTGTACTCCCAGCACATGTGCTGTCCTGTATCCACATGGCTGATGCCTAACTCCTGCCACATGCTGTGGCACAGACATCCCATAGTCAACAATTGCTACTATCTCACCCAACCGTCTATCTATGACCTCAGCATAACAACAGTGGGCATCTCCAAGATCAAGGATGTTGTCACACATAGCATGAAGAGTTGCATTTGTGACCCTGGGAATATGTTGAGTGTTAAATTTGACATGTGTCTGTGCCTCCATGACAGTCCAAAACATGCATCTGGTGAAACCTGCTGTGGCACTTGCGGTAGGGCCATGATGGGCAGCAGCCCACCTATGAGCACCCCGTCCATCCACATGTGTGGAATCTGCCTGTTCCCTGGCTATGGAAGGTGTATACACTCTATATAATTTTCTTAGATTTACACGATAAACATATGTATCATACTCATATTCACAGGTAGCATATGGATATGTACGATATCCCTGTAGCTGGTCTAGCAGTGGCACAGTCAATAGTGTTTGACAGATGCTCCAGTGGTTGTTGTGTGTGAGCTGTCCATTTCTGGGTTGAGTTAGGGTCCTGAGCTGTGTTCTATGTCACAGCAGAGAGAGGCAGATGCTATGGCCATAGGTGCTGTTTAGCAGCACATCACTACAGCAAGTCTTGCTCAAACATAAATCTTTCAAAATCCTATTTCCCATTATTAGAAAACCTCATACAGCTCAGATGCTGCAGTGGTATGTTCTTTGACTATAGTGTACAGGGTCCTGGGTTCAAGGCTTGGAACTGTTTTTTTTTTTTTTTTCCATTAATGTTACATAACCGGAATGCATGATATGTTGGGAAATTATACTCTACAGCTTGAATGGCTTACTGGTTAAGTGCTTTGACTGTATTGTATGGGCTCCTGGGTTAAAGAGTTGGGCCTGACAGTTTTATTTCCATTAATGTTAAATAACAAAACTGCATGATATTATGGGAAGATCATCATAAAACTTTACATCTCATATGGCTTACTGATTAGTTGCGTTGACTATGGTGTACAAACTCCTGGTTCCAGACTCGGGACTGACATTTGTGTCCATTAATGTTTAATAACCAGAGTGCATGATATGTTAGGAAAAACATCATAATGTTGTACATCTCAAATGGCTTAGTAGTTAAGTGTTTTCACTATAATGTATGGGATCTTGGGTTCAAGACTTGTAAGGGCAGTCTGTTTTGTTGCTACACTTTAAACTTTATTGTAGAGGGGGAATAAAATGAAAATATAAAAATATGTTTTTTTTTATTATTTTACTAGGAGTATGGACATTGCTTTCTGCACTATTATCTGCGTGGAGGGCTGTGTGAACATTGATAACATGACAGGGGCTTTGCATTACCTTGTACTCACACACATTCTGGGAAAAGCATATAATGATGGGGGAAGAAATATGGACAGATTTTAAATATTGCTCTTACATACTTGGGAATGTATCATGGGTGCTTTACTGTTTTACTATTCTTTTTTTGTCCACGGGCACTAACAGTAGTGTCTGCAGACACAGAATCTCACTGATGTTGGCTTCCATGCAGGGGCGTGCATATTGTGAGAGCTCTGCTCTCAGACACACACCTCTGTGGTCATACACAGATCCGTGTCCATGTAAGAGCTGAGCAGTGTACCTTAATTAATATTCAAGGCACGCTGCTGCTCTACACGGACACAAATAACTCTGTGTTGGAATAACACTATTACAACACAGAGCCTCGTGAATCCAGGGGATATTCAATTCTGTCAATCATGTCATCCCAAGCAGACAGATACTGGACCCCCTGAGAATGACACAAAACACATAAGCCAATGTTGCAGTCAATCATCTGTTGATAGTACCGCAGCATCATTCTGGGTGATGGCAGTATACTGCTCAGGGCTACTGTCACACCTGCCTGGACCACATAATCAGAGAGTTTAACCATGTCTCCTGTCATGTAGTCCAGGGAGGTGTGCCACAGGTCATTCACACCCACATGGATACAGAGTGATACTCGTAGTTGTTGTGGAATGCCATGACTGGCTGTGTCATGTGTTGGATGCTGACATGTGATAGATATTTGGCTGTTACCTGCTCCATATTCAAATTAGTGAGTGGGATATGTGCATGTCTCAGTAGTCAGTTATCCATGAGCACTGTATTGTGCAAGGTGGTTAGCCTTAGGAGCTTAGGTTAAGGGGCACACTGTATAGGTTAAATATGTGTCCCTTGGCATGTGCCATGTTGTGGTGTCTGTCTTGCTGGTCTGTGCTGTTTGGGTAAATGTCCATTGAGTGCCTCTGTGAAGGTGGGTGTGTAGCTTTTCACTGTATTTTGTGGCTGTCAGAGTGGGTGTCATGGTGAGCTATGTGTTCCATATGGTGCGGTGCAGGTGTTGATCTTATCCTCTTGACCTGCTTGTCCAGTCTTTGCTGGAGAGTGCATATGTCCACATTGGGTGATGTATGGGTAACTCTCATAGGTCTGAGTGTTTGGAGTTTAGAGGGGAGGTTTGTCTGTGTACATGAGGTAGTTGCAACAGTGCCTCAGAATGGACAAGTGCACCAAGGTAATGAGTGACAGCACAGAAAACTGCCCTGCAATCATGCTGGGAGGGGTGGACATAACTAGTAAGTACTGGGGCTACTTCTGTGATGAACGAGTACTGCTGATGGCTCCCAATTGTGCCACACTTATTGATACATTAACCTGGTGAATTGCCAAGCCATAATCCCATTTGAAGTGCAAGACAGAAAGAACTATCATGATGTAAGGGTGGAACAGAAGGCAGACTTACTGCCACATGTAATACTTTACCTCAGCTGTGCAGTTATCAGCAGGTTTGGCCATGTGAAAGTTCAGTAAGCTTTGTAGCATTGTGTGGTAACTGTGAAACACTATTGTAGACAAAACCTGATAAGCAGGAGTTCTAATCCCAATACTGGCAAGTGTGTGTGTGTGTGTGTGTGTGTGTGTGTGTGTGTGTGTGTGTGTGTGTGTGTGTGTGTGTGTGTGTGTGAGAATCATGTACTGTGTGGGTTATACCATTTTGATTTGTGCACCACCCTGTAATTGTCCCATCAACCTACTTTACTAGGCCTGCTTATGTCATTCACCTTAGAAGTTACTTGGGACAAGGAAAGCTCATGTAAGCTCCGTAGTATGTCTGATAACTGTGTAACACTGTCGTAGAAATAACTAGACATATAGGGATTCTGTTCTCAGTACTGGCAACTGTGTGTGTGTGTTCCTTTGGCAAAAGAGCATATCCTGTTTGGCTGATAGCATTTTGATTGGTGTACCATCCATGCCTGTTTACCACCTCCGGATGGCATTACCTTATATAGTGTGGTAATGGCATCTGCCTCACATGCAGCATGTTAAACCATTGTGCAGGCCATTCCAGTCCTCTGTACAGATGTCTATGGGATATCCAGATGTTTATGTTCATAGGTTCATAGGTGTGTACTAGGCTAATGACCCTGGAGCCTTTACAAGCCTACCCAGAGGATTACCATATCATTGTGCCACCTGACATTATTTCCCAGTGCCTCTATGGAGTAGGGCCACTGCAGTGATCCCTGTGGTGGATTCTCTATTTCCCATCCATTCATCAAGATTTCTCTTGAAGAGGGCCACTGAGGTGCTTTGTTTGACATGTATGGGACATCTATCCCATAGCATGGGCAGTCTCTGGGTTATGCACCCATCCCTCTGGCATGTTCTGTTGATTGTGGTAATGAGGTTGAAGTGTCTGGAGCATGTGGTGTGGATATTCTTGGATGTTGCATTTCTAACAGAGCTGGGTCAGACATGGATTTGTAGGGAAAGCAGAGATCGCCTCTAAGTAGGCGATATGAGACAGAGAATAGTAGGAGTATTTTGAGTCTGTCCATATAGGACAACTGTTCCAGGCCTAAGATCATCTTTGTGAGGTACGTTTGTGGCCTCTGCAGTCGTTGCAGGTGTCCACTGAGGTACGTGCCAAATGGGGCATTGTACCCAATGAATGGCCTAATGAGGGAAGGGTAGGGGGAGACAATGACCTCCTACTTCCCGGATGCAAAACCATTAGTAATCAGATGTTCCACATAGAAGGACTGTCTGCTCACAGTGGCAATGTGGTGGTCAAATGAGAGGTTGCTGTCAACCTGTGTTCACAGATCTCTTATAATGCCTTCTGTGTTCAGTGGGCTACCATCGATGTGGTGATTTATGGGACCTGAGTTGTGCACAAAGGGAATGCTGACACATATTTGGCCATTGAGCTTCAGGCTGTGCTTCTGACAGCATATGTTGGTCTCAGTGAGGCCTTTCTGCTGGATGTCAACATCAGTTGGATAGTTAATAATAGCTCCCAACATGCAATCATCTGTAAACTTTGTCAACCAGAGTACCGTTGTGATGGCCTGCACTTCAGAGAAGTAGATACCAAAGAGAGCAGGAAATGGAACCGAACACTGTGGGACCCTGCTCATGACTGGTCGCCGGTCTGACTTCGAGTCAGCTACTTTCACACAGTGGGTCTATTTGTGAGCCAGTTTGCAACCCACCTAGTGATATAAGGGTTGATGCCTAGCTTAGTGGGCTTTCTATGATTCCAGAGTGGGGAATGGTATCAAAGGCCTTGACCATAGGTTCATAGGTTCATAGGTTGGTACTAGGCTATCAGCCCTAGGGCCTATACAAGCCTAGCCATAACAATTCCCTGGCTATTTCTTCCCACATTATTTACTTTCCTGGACCCCTGTCTAGCAGGGCGACTGACGTGATCCCTGGGGTGAATTTCCTTTCTCCCATCCAAACGTCAAGGTTCCTCTTGAAGAGGTCCAAAGAGGCACTCTGCTTGACATGTATGGGCAATCTATTCCAGAGTCTGGGGAGTCTCTGGGTCAGGAACCTATCCCTCCAGCATGTTTTGTTTATTGTGATGACAAGGTTTAGATCCCTGGAGCGTGTAGCTCTGAGGGATTGGGATTTCTTTAAGTGTAGCATGTCCAACAGCTCTGGGTTTGACATGGCCTTGTATGTTAAGCAGAGATCGCCTCTGAGTAGATGATATGACAGAGTATAGCTGGAGTTTTTAAGGCGGTCAGCGTGGGGCACCTGCTTTAGGCCTGTAATTCTTTTAGTGAGGTATTTCTGAGGCCTTTCCAGTTGTTGCAGATGTCTTGAGAGGTACATACCAAATGGGGCATTGTATTCTATAATGGGTCTAATGAGGGATGAGTACAGTGGGACAATGACCTCCTTTTTCTGGATGAAAAGCCCTTCGTGATGAGGTGTGCCACATAGAAGGATTTCCTGACTGTTGTGGCGATGTGGTTATCGAAGGTGAGACCACTGTCCACCTGTGTCCCTAAGTCTCTTATCACACTTTCTGTGTTTAGTGTACTGCCACCTATATGGTAATTCATGGATACATGTTTTTCCCAAAGGGATAACAATACATTTCTTGGCATTGAGCTTGAGCCCATGGCTCTGGCACCAAGCATCTGTTTCTGTAAGGCCCTTTTGTAGAGTATCCACATCATTTGGGGATTCAATAATGGCTCCCAGTTTGCAGTCATCTGCAAACTTTGTTAGCCAGAGTCCCTTAGTGTTGACCTGTACTTCAGAGAAGTAGATGCCAAACAAGAGCGGCCCCAGGACTGAACCCTGAGGTACTCCACTTGTCACTTGTCTGGAGCTGGATTTGGAGTCGGCTACTTTTACAGTGTGGGTTCTATCAGTAAGCAAGTAACTGGATTTAAACAAACTGAGAACCCAAGACTGACAAGCCGCAAGTAAAGAAAAGATGAAATGCAGGATAAGTAGTAACAAAATCCACAGTTGCATAAATGGCATAAAATCCAAGCTCGTTTATTCCACTCAATTACGTTAAACACTCCAAGTGTTTTTCGTCCCAGGAAATGCCGGAACTTCTTCAGACAACAACTTCCTATCATCACAGTACTTATATACTAATTACCAAATGTGTGTAATTAATTGGATAGAAATTAAAAAATAAATATATAAAAGGTGTATTGCCATATTACTTCTTATACAAACAAGGTTCAAAAACATTAATGTTTGGTGCTAAACAGTAAAAAGCGAGCAATAGTGAACATCGCTGGATCTGATGTTAAATAATAAACAAGGAAACATATCCGTCTTCCGCTCACAAAGACGTATATTATCACATTAGTTCTCATACAGACAAGATTCAAGAACAATTTTGTTCAATGCTTAACAATGAAAAGCGAGCAGTAATGAACATCGCTAAATCTAGTGTCAAATACTGAACATCTAAAACATGTCTGTCTTCTGCTCATAAAGACGGAACCCAAGAAAAAAGGCATGTTGTAAGTGTAACAGGTTGCTGAAATTTGCAGCATGCTCCGAACTCGCAGGAACCTGCAAAGATCGATACATGCCACAACCGCTACCCTGCAACACTTAACCAAAGGTCAATCAACCACAAGTTTTAACCTAAATGTGAGATATACTCAGTAAAGTTGATAATAATACTGAGTACAAATATTAGTTTGTTGTTATAAGTAGATGGTATTTGGTAAGTGGTACTGTGCAGAGAGATAAACACGTTTTAACTTCTAAATACAAAAATGAACTCTAAAAACACATGTAGTAAATGTAAGTTTGCTGTGGTTTTTTATGTGTTCCACACTCACAGCTAAATGCAAGACTCACTACGAGCTGACCCCACAATATGTGTTGCTTATAAGATTTAACTTAAATGTTCAATGTGTTAAATCGTTGTATAAATAAAAGTAATTTGGTAGTATGTGTGTTAATGTTTAGTTCGTAGCCTGAAACTTGCTTATTTAAAAATTAGTATTAAAATAATTTTAGTGTATTAAAAACATGAAACTCATGTTGTAGCTAACTTATTAAATTTTATTACATTTTTAGTTAGCTACATTTTTAGTTGTATTTTTAATTACACGAATATTAACTAATGCTATGTTCTAGTATATTAAGAACATGAAAATCATATTGTAGCTAACTTATTAAATTTTATTACATTTTTAGTTAGCTACATTTTTAATTGTATTTCTAATTACACGAATATTAACTATTGCTAGTATAGTAACTTTTGAACCAGCCTTTTTTAAAAGTTTTTTTGAAACCATTCCATATAGCCAAAGTATCTTTAACTTGAAAAACTGTAAAAGATGAAAAATACATACTATATGGAATCGTATTAAAAGTGGTAATAAAAATGGTGTACATTCAAGTCTGAATGTTCCAACCTTATCTTAATAAACTTTTAATTTTTAAGATACATGATATAGAACAACATTCATTCAGGCCTGGATAAGTACAAGCCATTAGTCTTATTTGCCATTTCAGTTCACTTCTCTCCAGGTCCAATTTCAGTAAGTTGTCATTGACCAACCCTTGGTCATTGTAATTTTGCATAATTTGGTTTATTACCATAAATTTAAATTTATGTTCTGGATGTTTTGTACAGTGCCTAGCTAGAGCGTTGTCATCCTTGTTTTTGGCAATTGCATAACAGTGCTCGTAAATCCTGTCACGAAGTCGTCTATCGGTTTTGCCCACATAAAATGAAGGGCATTTTGTACATTGAGCCAGATAGACTACTGCCTTCGAGTTACAGTTACAAGATGTACTCACATGAAAGGTTTCTTCTCTAATGTTAAACCTTTCCGAGGTGTCTATGTAAGAACAATAATTACAGTGTCCACATTTTGTCGTACCTCTTTTAGATTTTTTGGTTTTAAATTTTGTTTCTAACAACTTTTTCAGGTTGTGGCCCCTTCTGTATGTAATTATTGGGCCATAATTAAAAATGTGTGCTAGGTCTTTGTCTAGTGACAGAAAACGCCAGTACTTTCTGACTATATTACTAACGCTCTAGCTAGGCACTGTACAAAACATCCAGAACATAAATTTAAATTTATGGTAATAAACCAAATTATGCAAAATTACAATGACCAAGGGTTGGTCAATGACAACTTACTGAAATTGGACCTGGAGAGAAGTGAACTGAAATGGCAAATAAGACTAATGGCTTGTACTTATCCAGGCCTGAATGAATGTTGTTCTATATCATGTATCTTAAAAATTAAAAGTTTATTAAGATAAGGTTGGAACATTCAGATTTGAATGTACACCATTTTTACTACCACTTTTAATACGATCCCATATAGTATGTATTTTTCATCTTTCACAGTTTTTCAAGTTAAAGATACTTTGGCTATATGGAATGGTTTCAAAAAAACTTTTAAAAAAGGCTGGTTCAAAAGTTACTATACTAGCAATAGTTAATATTCGTGTAATTAGAAATACAATTAAAAATGTAGCTAACTAAAAATGTAATAAAATTTAATTAGTTAGCTACAACATGAGTTTCATGTTTTTAATACACTAAAATTATTTTAATACTAATTTTTAAATAAGCAAGTTTCAGGCTACGAACTAAACATTAACACACATACTACCAAATTACTTTTATTTATACAACGATTTAACACATTGAACATTTAAGTTAAATCTTATAAGCAACACATATTGTGGGGTCAGCTCGTAGTGAGTCTTGCATTTAGCTGTGAGTGTGGAACACATAAAAAACCACAGCAAACTTACATTTACTACATGTGTTTTTAGAGTTCATTTTTGTATTTAGAAGTTAAAACGTGTTTATCTCTCTGCACAGTACCACTTACCAAATACCATCTACTTATAACAACAAACTAATATTTGTACTCAGTATTATTATCAACTTTACTGAGTATATCTCACATTTAGGTTAAAACTTGTGGTTGATTGACCTTTGGTTAAGTGTTGCAGGGTAGCGGTTGTGGCATGTAACGATCTTTGCAGGTTTCTGCGAGTTCGGAGCATGCTGCAAACTTCAGCAACCTGTTACACTTACAACATGCCTTTTTTCTTGGGTTCCGTCTTTATAAGCGGAAGACAGATATGTTTTAGATGTTCAGTATTTGACACTAGATTTAGCGATGTTCATTACTGCTCGCTTTTTATTGTTAAGATTTGAACAAAATTGTTCTTGAATCTTGTCTGTATGAGAACTAATGTGGTAATATACGTCTTTGTGAGCGGAAGACGGATATGTTTCCTTGTTTATTATTTAACATCAGATCCAGCGATGTTCACTATTGCTCGCTTTTTACTGTTTAGCACCAAACATTAATGTTTTTGAACCTTGTTTGTATAAGAAGTAATATGGCAATACACCTTTTACATATTTATTTTTTAATTTCTATCCAATTAATTACACACATTTGGTAATTAGTATATAAGTACTGTGATGATAGGAAGTTGTTGTCTGAAGAAGTTCCGGCATTTCCTGGGACGAAAAACACTTGGAGTGTTTAACGTAATTGAGTGGAATAAACGAGCTTGGATTTTATGCCATTTATGCAACTGTGGATTTTGTTACTACTTATCCTGCATTTCATCTTTTCTTTACTTGCGGCTTGTCAGTCTTGGGTTCTATCAGTAAGCCATTTAGCAACCCATTGGGTGACATAGGGATTAATACCCAACTTAGTAAGTTTATCTATGATTCCAGAGTGGGGGGTGGTGTCAAAGGCCTTGGCAAGGTCTAGATAGGCTGTGTGGACCACCTTACCCTTGTCCATGGCTTTGGAGACTGATTCAAAGAAGTCAATCAGGTTCAGGAGACAAGATCAGCCCTTCACAAACCCAAACTGGGTGGGGTCCAGTGTTTGAAGGTTGCCAGTGTCTTTGTTTATAAGTTCCATGATAATACGCTCCATGGCCTTGCAGATAAGGCTTGTCAGACTGATGGGACGGTAGTTTCCGGGATCCAAGGTGGATCCCCCCTTGTGGATTGGGATAACTGTAGCTCTGCGCCACTCAGTGGGCATGAAACCTGAGGTGAGGCTATGATTAAACATGACACTTAGGTGAGGTGCCAGTTCATATTGTAGTTCATGTAGTACACAGCCCGGATGTCATCTGGTCCCATGGATGCTGTATTCTTGGCTTTAGAGAGTGCGTTTTGTACCTGTGTGGCCGTTATTACTGGAATTTGGCAATCTTCGGTATTGAGATGGGCGTTTAGGGGTGAGAGGGGTGAAGTTGGCACTGAATCGATCTGCCAGGATATTGGCAATATCCTTTGGATCAGTATATTTATTGCCATTCTGTTTTAGCTCAGAGCAGATCTGAGCATTGCCATTTAGATTCTTGACATAGTTATAGAATGCTTTGTGGTTGTCTTTGGAATCTTTGGCAATTTTATTTTCATAACTAGCTTTGGAGGATTTTATGAGGCATCTCAGTTTCTTACTGAGGCTAGTAAGGAGTTTTTGCATCCTGGGATTTTCCTCTTTTCTGCAAAAGTTTCTTCCTTTTGTTGTAAAGTTTGTTTATGGAAGGGGACCACCAGATTGGCTTCCTTTTTGGATGAGAGCATTTTGGTTCTATTTGGGATGGCACGATTCATGCATGAGTGGATGTGCTCGTACAGTGCCTTAGTGTAGGATTCAGCAGTTGAACTTTCAGTTCCCGTCTGCATGGGTGTCATGAAGTTTGTCACTTTTGACTTGAGTAGCATGAAGTTGGCTTTGGAGAAGTTTTTTATGGTGGTTTCTTTACTGGGGGGTGGGGGTGGGATGTGGATGTTAAGGGTGATTAGCTTATGGTCAGACCTGACTAACGAGGGGGTGACCATAGGTATGGAGCATTGATTTGCCATGTTGGTAATGACCAGGTCTAGGATATTGGAGCCCCTGGATCAAGGTAGGCTGTATGACCAACTTGACATCATCCACAGCTCTGGTGACTGACTCAAAAATGTTGATCAAGTTAACAGGCATGCTCTACCCTCCACAAAACCAAACTGTGTGGGATCCAGACTTTGGAGATCCCCTATATCCTTGTTTAGTAGGTCCATGATGATGTGTTCCATAGCTTTGCATATCAGACTCATCAGGCTAATGGAGTGATAGTTCCCGGGGTCTGTAGTCGCTCCTACTTTGTGGAGAGGGATGATTGTAGCAGTGCACCATTTGGTAGGGACAAAGCCTGAGGTGAGACTGTGATTGAACAGACAGGGCACACAGGTGTGGTGGCAGGTCACTCTGTAGTTCATGTAGAACACAGCCAGGGATATTCTCAGGTCCCATAAAAGATGTATTCCTGGCCTTGGACGGTGCTATTTTAACCTGTGCAGCAGTAATACTGGGTGTCAAGCAATCTACTGATATTGTGATTGGCTCTTTGGGGGGGGGGGTGAGAGGGGTTAGGTTGGCACTGAATCTGTCTGCCAGTATGTTGGCAATATCTATTGGCTTGGTATAGGAGGTACCATTATGCAGTAGCTCAGAGCACATCTGGGTATTGGTGTGGAGATTATTCACATAATTATTGAAGGCCTTTTGTTTGTCTTTCCTGTATGCTGCAATTCTGTTTTCATAGCTAGCTTTAGAGGATTTGATGAGTGATCTCAACCTTTTGTTGAGGCCAATAAGGGAGTTGTTCCAGTCTTGGGACTTCAACTTTTTCCACATCAGTTTATTTGTTCTGTTGTTGAGTTTGTGTATGGCAGGGGACCACCACATTGGCTTCCTATTTTGGAGGACAGCATCTTGGTTCTATTGGTCATGGCGAGATCCATGCATATGTGTATATGTTCATACAGTGCATTGGTGTATGATCTGCTGGTCATGCAAATATTCTCCATTTGCATGGGTGCAATGAACTTAGCCACCTCTTTTTTAAGGAGCCCAAGGTTAGCTCTGGAGGTGTTTGTCATGGTGGTTACCTTTGCAAGGGGGTGAGGGATGTTGATTCCCAAGGTAATTAGTTTGTGGTTGGATCCATACCTCAGTATTTTGATGTGTGGATCCAACAAGTTCATGTATATCACCACATATATCTGGGAGAGTTGCATCCACCACCCTGAGTATTTGTGTGTTGTGGTGTTTACTATGTGCCTGTGCATCCATGACAACCTGGAACATGCGTCTGATGACTCCTTCTGTGACACTTGCAACAGTGGCCTGATGAGCAGTGTTCCTCCTGCAAGCACCCCTGTCCATCCACCTGTGTGGGACCTTGCCTGCACTCTGGTTATGGGCAGTATCTACTCTCACACCTGTTGTAGTCACCACACTAGCCTGTTCAATGCCACCACCTGCCAACTGTCCATCATCTGTAGCCACTGGTGACAGGGTATGTGTGGAGATTGTCACTGTGTGCAGTGATGGTCTGCACAAGGGTGGGACGCCAACTAATGGCACAGATACAGCCCCTGACAACCCCACCTGTACTTCAGTATTCCTATCATCATTGGCAGAGTCTGCAAAGATATTGACATTGTTTCAAAAGAGGGGGAACCCAGACCCCATCACCACCTGTGAGAGGAAGACAACATATATACATTAATACCTGCACTTTGATGGCTGGTACACATGCACACACACACACACACACACACACACACACACACACACACACACACACACACACACACACACACACACACGTGTGAGCACAGACACACTTACAGGTGAGGTGGCACAAATCTGTTACACAGACTACACATTACCCACATGGTGACATGCATGACACATGACTGTCAACATCATGCATTGCAGCCAGTTGTACAACATGTAACTGACAATATAGAGCTCTGGGATACGTGAATAGTGTTAGTGTGCGATGGCCATTCCCCAGCACAGACTGCAGCAATGTGCACATCATTGCTGTCCACCTGTATAGCACACTGGCAAGTATTACAGAACATAGCTCACAACTCTACATATCCTCACAGGATGTGTAGCAGTCTGGCTCATATGTCTGCTCTATTTCTCATAACCCCTGTGTTTCTCTGTGACATACATGGGACGATCTGAGGAGTGACATCACTGATTAATGATATACATGTGAGTGTCAAATCTGCAAATGAGCAGTGAATGTATGGTCACACAATCCCTGTTACACCACCAGCCTTGTGGATATGATAAGTGTACACAACCCTGTTAACATGCCATGTTCTTGTAATATAGAGGATGAGACCACAATAATGCATTCAAATATGTCACCCACCTTCCATGTGACATATGACCTGTAGAATCCAATCGATAAGCAAACCCATGTGATACATGTAAAATATGATGACTGCAATATGTACACTATGTTGATTACATATGTGTGCACACTCTTAAAATGATAAGTTGTTGAAGCACCTTGTAAGTGGCTTACAGCATTCACTCTTCTTGTGAAGGTGTATATCAGCATGGCACATCCTGACTTGGCATTATTTGGCCACTCTTCCATGCAAAGTTCACCCAACTCTGACAGAATGCAAGGGCAGCTCATGTGGACAGCCCTCATCAGGTCACACTGGGGTTTTCTATGTGGTGTAGGTCTAGGCTCTGGCTGGGCCAATCCATACCCATATTTGTGTTCAGGTGGAGCCATTCTTATGTAGCTTTCCATGTATGCTGCAGTTCTTTGTCATGTTGAAGGCTGACGCACCTCCACATCCTCAGAGATCTTGCAGACGCCTGATGGATTTTGGGTAGAAGTGGGTGTTATTAGGAATTGTTCAGAATTCCCTCCACTGTGACTACAGGCCCTGTTCTGTCTGTGAAACAGCAGCCCCAAAGTAGGCTGCTGCCACCAGTGTGGTTCACCATGCGGACATTGGTGTTCAGGTTATGAGACGTGTTGCTTGTGCACCACACATACCTGTTGGTATTGTGGCTGTGAGGTCAATCCCTAGTCTCATTACACCATAACACATTTTCACACCTGCCTTTGGGAGACATGATGTGCTGTATTGGAATTTGTATCCACCCCTGGCTGTTTTTAGTGTGTGGATATGCTTCCATCTAATGACCCTACTCCATAGGCCAGACATATGCAGAATATGGGAGAGTGTTCTCACAGGTAGTACAGAACACCAGTACTAGCAAAGGGTTCCTGCAACTCCCTCGGTGTTGCTGTATGTCCCCTAGCAATCTCCCTGGCCAGGTCTTTGCATGTGTTGTCATCATTTTTTAAGGGACATCAGGTTCTTCTCATCAGCACTATTGTCCCATATTCACTCCACCTTTTGACAACTGTCTCCACTGTGTTCCATGGTGTATGCACTGTTGTGGTAATGTTGTTGTACCCCACTCTTGACTGATAGCTTTCAAATATGAGATCCCTTTGCTGCTTTGTACACTGGCTGCAAGCCATGGCTGTTGCTGTTGCAGGCAACAGAGCATATGTCATGGTTATCCCACTTGGACAGCAGACTGTTATTTGGCATTAGTCAGAGTGCCTTTACTTGATGGCTGTTGTGTACCCAAGTAGACTGTATGCTGACAGTAGATCACAAGCTGCTGCAATAACATATTCTTTGAAGGGTGTGCACACATATGCATACAGCATATTGTGAGGTGTGTATACTCCATATTTGGTGGCCAACAAATTGATTGTTTGTACAGGGGATTGTTTATGTCATAGGTCACATTACAGTTTTGAAAATATGAGTACTGACAAACACCTGGCATCTTAACAGGGGTGTGTACACTGTTTATATCCACTATATGACAGTAATGTTTCACACATGTCCCTACCTTATATCATTTATCCACCCATTGTGTTGCTGTCTGTTCAGAAGGCTTGCACTGACAAGCTGTGTGTTATGCTACAGGGATGATACATTCTCATCAGATAGGCCCCATGTGGTGACCACTGTGATGCAATGCAGTTGACCCCAACACAGGTGAACATGCACATAAAGCAATATGGCTATGAGTGACAGTTGTGTGCATGGTACACTGCATGGCCTTCACATGCCTGGGGTATTGGAAAACCACAACAGGACAATTGCATACTCACCAGCTGCAGGCTGCTGTCCCACATACAGACAGGAGGGACCTAGGTAGTTGTAGGAAGGGAGTATGGTCAGCAGACCCACATGTGGCATTGGTACAGGATGGATGCAGCATGTGTGCACATGTACAGTACAACCCCCACTACTACACAATTTGCTGTCCTTCACCATAGATGTGCGCTTCTGTTCATTAGAAATCCTCATCCACAACTGCAATCTGACCTGACACATGTACGTAGATACTCTACAATTACAAGTATGTCTGCTACACTAGTCTAGTAATCTACACTGGGGCCTTACCTGCACACGCCTCATCCATTGTTTGGGTGCCAACCACCTCCAGTATGTGGGGGCCCTGTACTCTGCTGTTATACTGGGTTGGGTGCCCCAAGGTACCTGTGGAGTTCCCCAGTGGGTGCCAGTGGGGCTGCAAGGCCAGGCCCATGCCTGTGGCTGTGCAGCACCTGGCCACCGCAGCAGTCCTTTGCTAGACATGGTATATGAGGTAACTTTCCCGATGCCAGACTTACTCGTATGTACATGCATGCAGGCCAACATCATTTACCCTGTGGACAAGGTCATCCCACAGGCCAGTCCTCTCCTGCAAACATTAAGGCATGGTTGTGTAGTATGGCTTCTATGATTATAATTGTCTGAGCCACTGAGAATGTTGATCTTTGCTGATGTGACATTGTACCTGGGAGACATAACAAGAGAGCCACATCACATGTCCTCATACATTTGGCAAACATATGTACAGAACCTATACATCTACATTGAATACCAGTAGCCACTACTGATAAACACATCATACCCCTGTAACACATCAGTGCTGTATCTGCATGCATTGCATTGTTCGCCTTGAGGTGTCATATTCCCCCCAATGAGGCCTAATTAATTTTCTACTCCTGTACACCTCATTCATGTCTGTGTCGAGGGATGACATTGGCCATCTTCCATGTGGATGTGGTGTGGATGGTGCCAAGCCTTGTTGTGAATACGGTGTGTAATGTTGTTGGGTACACATGCCCTGAGTTCATGTAGGATGCAGACAGGGATGTTATCAGGTGTCATGGATACCTACATTTGTTGTCTTTCAATAGGCAGTATGTACCTGTTCACTGGTGATGATGGGAGGGGTGTTGGTGCTGTGCATATCCAGCTATTATGCTGCTGAGCCAGCCAGGGGGTGATGTTTACCCTAAGCCTATCTGCAGCAGGTTGCCTACAGCTATGTTGTGTGTATATGTGGTCTGACTGGCCACCATTACAAGGTGGGCTGGTATGTGGTCTCAGAGATTGCAGACATATGTGAAAATGGCCTTGTGATTGGCCTTGGTGGATGTGTCCAATTTGTACTCATAGGCAGCCTTACAGTACTCCACCTGTGACCTTATATGCTTGATCAGACAAAGGCTGACTTGATGCCAGGTTGGTGCGTGCTCCTGATTTGGCCTGTACAGCCAATCTAGGGACCAGTCTGTGGTTTGCGTATTGCTCCTGTCCACCACAAGCATTCAGCCTACCTTGAGGGGGTTGATGTTATCCTGTCAGGTATTGCTGAGGCCATGCAGCTATGTAGGTTCCCACATAGTATTGTGCTGTAGGCGTGGACACAGCTGCCAGTTCCACCATATGGGATGCCCTTCATGTGGGCCTTGCCCATTTACCTGCCCTGTGCAGAGGACATTGCAAAGGAGTGGGGGCTACAACTTCACATATGGTAGGTGGAATTACCTCACAGGACAGGACATGTGGAGACAGCCCAGCAACATGGGGGAACAGAGTTTCGTACACCTTGTATGTCATTAACGTTGTTATACACAGAGGGGGTTGCTACATTGACAGGGTTTGTCTGGACATGCATTTACTGGGTGACTTGACATCTGACAGTGATATGCCTCTGACATAGTCCTCAACTGGCATGTTGTCCACAGACTGGCCAGATGTTTGCCTATTATGCTTGGCCTGTTCCTCTACCAACATTTGTTTTTGTGGGGTTGGTAGCATCATGTGAGGATTGTAGTCAGTACATGTTGTCATCCATTGGTGTTCCACACATCATTTCCTTCTGGGATGTGATGTTACAAGAAAACATGTAACAGCAGATACTGTCTCAATTTGTAACATCATTATGTGTGATATGTCACTCTTTCCAGCCCCCTGTCCCATATGTATGCCATGCATTGTCCAGATGTCCTGCACTACGAGGTGCAGAGGTATGGTATATCATTAATTACCAGATACACACCAGTTAGCATGACAATGACCTGGTAGACTCCTGGCCATGGTATGCAGCGGTAGCCAGGGTTATGCATCCACACTCTGGTAATTCTGTGGAAATCTGCACATATGACAGCATGTCTGTCTGGCCATTGTGAACATACTGCCAAGGTTGTGTAGCAGTGTTGTGTGTTTATGTTTTTTAGGCTGGGTAGGGAGAGTAGCAGATGTGAGTGCTATACATCCTTTACCTATCTAACTCTGCATGCTGCTACAGCTGCTGGTGGTCTATCAGGTCTGTATGCTTGTAGAGGCTGACTGTGACATGTCATGTAACATCTCCAGATTCCCAATACACTGTGGATTGGGGCAGTATATGTAGAGATAATGTGTGAGTGGCAAATGGTATGTGGTTACTCTCACAGTATTATACTGTTGTGCTCAGTTTGCTTACTGGTATGCTGCTGTCACTGTGGTGCACTTGTTTGGGAGTATGCACTTTCACACCAGTGTCTGTGTTCCACTAGTATTACAACCCTGTACTGCCTGTTATATTTGCTACTGCATATGTACAGCCCCAGAGTTGGACCTGGGTAGTGTTATATCAGTCTGATTGTAGTCTGGACATTGCTCGGTAGCTCAGTGTAGTTTCCCTCCTGTTGTGTTATGTCCACATATTCATAGGATATCCAGTTGTATGGCCAATATCTTTGGTCTGGTCCCCATAACTGTTATGTATGCATGACACATCAATAAGATGATGTGGGGACTGATGTCAGTCACTAATGTGAAGCAGTCCTAGTATTGTGATATTTCAGTTGATATATGTTAGGACATACACTGTTACTACATGAATGTTCTCAGTTTATCTACTGACGTATTTTGTACATGTCCCTATTTTCATGCCTTTGTCCCCCCACTTTGTCAGGCTTGGTCCACATTCATTGCATTAGGGAGTTCTGAGCATACCTCTCCACAGCCAGATATTCCACAGAATGTCCAGATGTTTGGTCCATACGTTTTTTCAGTTCCACAATTTATTTCTATTTGTTTGGTAAATCACTGTGATGATCCAAGGATTTATGTCAGTTAATACATGACATGACATGTCAGTTCCCATCATCATATCATTCAGCGATTGTCTACTGAAACACACACTGTTGCTGTAACACGTCTTCATTTGTAACAACAATTTTTTGACTATGTAAAACATACAAAAAACGAAAACCAATAAGCAAATAAGACCACAGGCACCTTGCTCCAGCTGACGAAAGTAAAAACACTTCACCAAACGGCTTAAGCAAGCCAATAAAAAGTTTGTGAATTCTTTTCCTGAACGCAGTTTTATTATTTTGAAGCATTTTCGCCATGCACACTGGCGTAGCTTCTTCAGAGAGTAATCAATTAAAATAAACTCAGTCAGACATATATAAAGTAAGAAAGGAAGTGATGTCATGACAATTTTTTAAAAACCTACTAGTTACTAATGACAATACAAAATGTCAATACAATAATATTTACCACTAGAAACAAATTTTTGACACATGTCTTTAAATATAAAAGTCATCAAGCAGTTATTTCTTGAAAATAATTATATGAATAATTATAGTATACAAAAAATATGTATCTATCCTTAACCATTATATCAAGCAATGAAAGATTTTCCAGGGAAATATATATGTAACTAAAAAATTACAATTGATAACCTAACTAATATAGGAATACTATAACATTTTAAAATTTAAAATTTTATTAAATTTAAAATTAAAAGAATTCTTTTAATATGTGAAGTAAAAAATAAATTACAGTTTATCGTAAATAACTCCTCATTTTCAGTACTGCTGTAATGTTGCAATTCTCGTTCAAGCCAGGAAAATGAAAGGCATCAGTTCTAAGTTGCCATTCAAGCTCACAATTTTCAAGTAGCAATGGGGTAGGGCCACCTCTAAAGGATGTTTGTATTTGATCTATTGCCATGAATGAAAAACTATGACCAGGTTGGTCAATAATATGTTTAGCTAAGGCGTTGCTGTCATTCTTGTTTTTGATTGCATACAGGTGTTCGTACATACGATCACGCAGTCTGCGATCAGTCTTTCCTATATAGAAAGAAGGACAGCAATCGCACAGAGCAACATAAACTATAGATTTACTTTCACAATTCAGTGGGAATCTAATAACAAATTTTTTATCACGAATATTAAAGGTCTGGCCCGATCTGACTTTGTAACACCTGTTACAAAAGCCACATGGGTACATACCCAACTTTTAAAATTTTTTGACTATGTCCATATATGTGACCCATCCCCCCTTTCTAAAGTTTTTGTATAGGTTCCTTACACTAACAGGTTGGGAGGGGTGGTTCAGAGAAATAACTGCACTGCATGTTTTTTTCCTTCCATTATATTTAATATATGTATATTTATATTATGACTGTACGTTTACATATATATGTTTCATCTGACATATATATCTGTATAACTATATATATATATATATATATATATATATATATATATATATATATATATATATATACATGTGTGTATATGTCTATATACAACGCACTAAGGGTTCCGTGACACTTTCCCCCTAATGTTGTATGTCTCTATTGCATGATATGTTTGAAAAAGCAACAGCAATTCCTACAGTTCAGCTGGTGTACTGGTATTTTCTTCTGATAAAAATGTGTAGGGTCATAGGTCCAACACTTGGGATTGCTGTTTTTTTTTATTAATGTTAAATGACCTGAATTCAGGATATGTTCATTAAAGCACTATAACATCTCACAGGTCGGATGGTATAGTGGTATGCTGATGTGATTGTTGAGGACAGTACCCTAGGGTTGAAACTTGGCAGGACTGTCAGTTTTGTTGCTGTACAGAACAAGTTCTGAGGGACACAAACTGATTAAGGCACATTTATGCATATCATACATATAATGTTATATTTAAGCAATAACCCACAGCTGGGTGTGGTAACGCTGGATTTACCCACAGTTGGTGTGGTTTGGTCATGAGGGCAATGCCTTCATGACCATACAATGCCAGCCGTGATTAAGTCCAGCATTGCCCACACCCAGCTGTGGGTTACTGCTATTATACAATGGCATTATTTAAGTAAACAATGCTTACCTTTCTTAAATAATGTCATTGTATCATGCCTCCATGCTGCCCTTCCACAGTTTTCCAGTATCCTAGGCCATTTCTGATGTACTGCACATGCGTAACAGATGGGTTCCCACACTTACACAGTACATCAGTGCTGTGCAGAGGTAGCAACAGAGATAGGGGGATCTCGATTGCTTTTTTTAACAAAAGGTGATGAACTCATATAACATAGTGAGATATATTAAAAAGGCAACAGAGATCTTCCTTTCTGTGCTGAGAGGAAGATCTCCATTGCATTTTTTATGATATCTTGCTATGTTATATGAGTTCTTATTCGTCACACATAGGGAGAGATGCTCAAAATACAGCAGAGATCTTCATTTCCCCATTGCTATCTCTGCAGACCGGAAATACACACAGGTGATATACAAATGGAAATAGTCCAGGCATCTGGACCTTTTTCCATTTGCATATTCTCGGAGTTACTAAAGGCATCTGCTTGGGCTGGCCAATTACCATACTCATTTATGTATGTTAATGGTCAGTCATTGTATGATATAAAATTAAATATTTACATACACATTTATACTTTTACGTTTACCTTCCATGACATCTCCCTATGTGCTTTCATTACATTATATTCTTGTGTGACTATACTGTATGGGGCATGTGTGTTTATATGGGGGGTTTCACAGCTTTTCTACACTGACATCTCACTTTTGGAACTGCTACTCTACCCTGGTTGACAAAAAATAATTGCTACATAATTTACGTTTACTAAAATAATGTTAACACTAGTTTCACATGATAAAATAAATTGCTTGCTCTGGGACTTGAACCCTACATACCTGCATATAAACCTGCAATTCTAACCTCTACCCTACAGTAGCTTGCACATTTTCCTTATCTATTTTCATTTAACTCCTATGGGATGTTTAAGCTGTACTGTACACACCCACTTACCTACACTTAAGCATCCCTTAGGGCATTATATACAAGGCTATATTATTATTATTTTCTGTAGGTTATGGGGTGTGTATCATGGTGTTATGACAACTACTTGGGACTGTGTTTGTGACACACTGCAATGATTGGGCTTTCAAGATTCTGTGCATGTTTCATGCTGATGGTGGGAGGGTGGCCTAATGGTTAAGGTGTTTGCCTTACAAACACAAGGTGCAGGGTTTGAGTCTCACAAGGGGTAATTGGCTAGGCTTAAAATGGCTCGCAAGGGCAGTTAGTTTAGTACTTATCTATGAACCTATGAATCTATGTTCAGTATGGGCTTTATGTATTTTGTGGGGCCGGGGTTGTGCTTGTGTACACTTGGGGGATTTATCCCCTGTTATGTGTGCATTTGCATACATTTCCTGTTTCTGCAGACTGCAGAAGTGTCATACAGCACTTTAGCAATACAGGGGGAGTGTCAAAGAGGCCATAACTCACCCCCTGTATTGCTTTCCCACTACCATTTTTTCAGTGTCCTCGGACACTGAAATGCTTCTATTTTGCATTTCAGTGTCTGTGGACACTGAAATACCGGCATAATATTAGAGCTAAGCTCTAACATTATGCCAATACGGCTTCAGAAATGCCTTACAGCACTTTCTGAGCACAGGGGGTGTATTTAGTGTCCGTGGCTCCCTGCACTCGCACACAGAACTGTGTCCGTTTTAGAGCACGGCAACGCACCTTCATACATATGAATGGCATGCTGCATCGGAACGGCCCCTTCCATGCAGGAATAAGCTATTCTTGCACAGAAGTTTACTGAATCCGGGGGAGTATTTTTGCCTTATCTGAAGACCCAATGTTCCTGCATTATCTTATTGATCTTCCAGTCCTTGAGTTTACATCTTGTTGGCGTCTTCTGACCACCATCTGCACGGCTATTTTTACAAACTCTGTTTCTCAATAACATACTCCTTTGTGCATGGATGTCAATATCTAATTAAGCTATATATGTTTGCCAGCACACTTACTTTTCAGCATTTTATGCTATTTCTAAATTAATCCTTTATATTTCAGATTATTCTTACAGATTCTTATTCAAGCTAATAATCATGCTAGCAGCAGTTTTGAAAAGACAGTCCCCCAGCTTTACTATTCTTCCGTGCAGGACTAGCTTAGTCCTGCACGGAGGCGGTCGTTTAGGAGCAGGATGGCAGCGCGCCATGCATATTAATGAGGCACGCTTCCTGAGCTCCTAATATTATATGGAGCATGTAAGAGTGCACGGGGCATGTCTGAGAGCGGAGCTCTCAGAATATACATGCTCCTGCAATGAAGAACAGCAGAAAGCGCTAAGAAATGAGTGAGACCGCTCATAGGTGTCCGCATATCCCCACCAACATTCCCACTGGTGTACAACAGCAAGTAAATACAAATAAAATAAACAAACTTTTTTTTTTTAATCTGATTAAAGCTAACCATAGGTGCGCGGGTTTGACCATCGCTTAGCTACGGTTAATGCAGCTTAAATGGCTGAAGAGGATAACAAGGAAGATATATGCAAATGAAGCAGCATAGCAATAGTGTAGTAAGCAGAGCATTTGCCTTACGAGCAGGCATTCCCACTTCAAGTCCCACTGCAGCACATACCATTTTCCATGGCAAAGCACGTTATGACTAATATTTTCATTGCATAACCCACTAAATAACAAATATTTATGAACTGGAGTACTACAGGAAATGCACATGTGAAGTGTCAGCGTCATAATGAAAAAAGCACTAGTAAGCAGGTTTAAGCACCAATAAGCAGTAGTAAGCATATTTAAGCACTAGTAAGCGAGTTTAAGCCCGTTTGCATGGGGGTAAGCAATGCGCACACAGGTGAAGCAATTCTGAAGCTAACTCTCTGTAAGCATATGTAACCGAAAGTCAACATTGCTTACCCTCACGCAAACCCACTTACAAATGCTCAAAAGTACCATAATCACTCTGTATCCAAAGGCCCTTGTTCTGCCCATCCATAAATTAAACAGCCTTGCAGGTCTTGAACCCAGGACCCTGTACATTATAGTCACAGTGGTTAACCACCAAGCCATCACAGTAGCAGAGAAGGATGAGGTATCAGCAAACAAGTCTTCACTATACTAAATTCAAACTGAACCTGTGAAAGGAATCAGTATACAGACATATGTTCCATAACCCACTACCTAACCAAATATGTGAACTGGAGTACAGCAGTAAGTCCAGATGTCAGGTGTAATTGTAAAAGAGTGTTGAAGTCCCCAATAAAACACAAGGACCCCATATAGTGTACATGCATGAATCATGGATACCAGGCATACATATAAGATGTAATGAATAATAAATCAATGCCAAAAAGGAAATATAATGCAAAGTCAAATGTAAGCAATGCTAAGCATTGCACAGGCCAGCTTAGGATGTGTAAGCAATGTATAGGCCAGCTAACTCAATGTGCCCAGTGTTATATCCCTTTAAACAATGCCAACTTTAGGAAGCAGGTTTGCCCATAGCTTAGCCTTTTCAAAACTGGCCACTCATGAAAAAGTGCAGGAAACTGGTCCTACTTAAACCCAAGAGGTGGGACTACATCTCATAACTGGTTGTAGCTTCCCTTGCAGGCACTTTGTCGGAAAGGGGAGAGGGTGTGTGCTTTCGGGCACAGCACTGGTGCATCCAGGGGTCCAGAGTCATGGCAGAACTCCTTGTCAAAGACCATGACCAGAGACTGCTGCAGGGCCAGTACCAGGGTTCCCAATATAAGGCAGAAGCCTGGGACCATCTTGCCCATGACCTCACCAGTGCCACTGGCATACCCCAAACTGGTGAGCAGGTCAGGCATTACTATGCCGACCTGAAGTAGCATAAGGGGGACCTCTTGGACCAGTGGATCCAAGAGGTTAGAATGGCAGAGGCTATACCAGCTGTGTGTATCACCCCACTATGTGTGTATTAATTGCCATCTCATGTATATCATGGATAGGTATGGCTAAATATTCCTCTTATGTCCTCCACAGCTGCAAATGAGTGGGTCATGAACCAGGAGGCCCATGGAAGTTGCCTGGAGAGGTTCTGAAGCAAGACAGGTCAGTAATACCCTTGCATTTACTGTCATAGGAAATAAATCTAAAAGTATTAGTAAATGAATTGCCTATATAAAACCTGTATTATTTAAGGCAAGTACTGCATACACCGGAGCATATGGCAGGAAAAGTCTCATATAGTTTTTATGTAAATAAAAGCGTAACAGCCTGACAATAAAGGTCTAACTGCTGGACTGCATGTGTATACTCTGGTATTATATGGTAATGTAGATTTGCAATCATGTAATAGTATTGCTGTATTAAGCATTACCCACACCGTGCACCATAAATAGAATGTGTAGGAATGCCTGTATATGACTGGTGTAATCCTAGAGGACATTTAGTACAATTGAGAGACATATAGATAGAAAACAGGGAAAATACAGACAACAAAACCCAAATAGCACATGCAACTGAGATGTGAACTGTTGCTTTTTTAGCACACATAGCCATGGTTCGAATCCTGACAGTGGTAGTAGTCTGCATACAGAATCATACCCCACAACTGTCCAGAATTTCCAGTAAAGTGACCCATATCTGTTGCCTGTCAACCTGTCCCCCTGGGAAATCAGTCGGATGATCCCAGATATATAGGCAGCAAACAAGAAATATAACTGATTGACACACATCTATGAGAACAAAGCTGGCACACTAGCAACTCCCCAAAACCTTATGAGACTAAGAAGCCAGGTATGTCCCATTTACATCCCCATCTTGTCAAGCAGTGGCCAGAGTGTGTACAGTAACAGAGTGAGATGTATGTGCATAATAGTAATGTGGAATCTGTTACTGTGTGTGGCAACAATCAGGTAGTGCTAACAAACATTTCTCCCACAGGTCTGTGAGATACAAACACTGTGCCCAGAAATACAAGAATGATACCCGGTATTGGTACTGTTTACATTGGTATTGTATGGCATTGTGAGTGATGCAGTTCCTCTGAATAATAAGGAATTACTTATCACTGTCACCCACACTGTCCTACAAAATATAACAGTCTAGGAAATCTGTATAAGAGTGTTGTAATACAAGGTCAGAATGCAAAAGCACAGGATAATTATAAGACAGAAAGCAGATAGGAGATATGCAGCAATATCTATATAGCACACACAGCTCTGATGGACAGTGTTTAAGTTGTAGCAGACACAGCCATGGTTTGAATCCTGGGAGTGGAAGTAGGCTGCATAAAGAATCATACTCCACAACTGCACAGATGAAACCAGAATGTCCAGTATATGGGCCCATATCTGCTACATGTCCCCCTGTCCGCCTGGTAAGTCTGTGGGATGATCCCAGATGTTTAACCAGCAAACAGGGAGATTGTCCAACATCTATGTCAACAAACCTGCCACTGTAGCAACTCCCAAAACTGTTAGGAGAGTAATAAGCCAAGTATGTCCTATCTACATCCCCATGTTGTCAAGCTGTGACCAGAGTGTGTACAGTAACAGAGTGAGATGTATGTGCACAATACTAATGTGTAATCTGGAACTTTGTGTGGCAACATTCAGGTAGTGCTAACAAACATTGGTCCCACAGGTATGTCAGATACGAACACTGTGCTGAGAAATAAAAAACATTATACCCTGTAATGGTACTGTTTACTCTGGTATTGTAGGGAATTGTGAGTGTTGCAGTTTCTCTGAATAATAAAGTATCACTGATTTCTGTTACCCACACTGTTCTACATAATATAACTGTGTAGGAAAGCATGTATATGTGTGTACCAAGTTACTAAAGGTTGAAGAGGGCAATATTCAAGATATGTCCCGGTACACCTGCATGTGGTCAACACATGGCCAGAGTCTGTGCAGAAAGAGTTGGATATATATGTGCACAATATCAACCTGGAATCTGGGAGTATGTGTAGAAACAGTTAGTGTTAACATACATTCCCTCCAAAGGTATACCAGGTAAGAGGTGTATACTGCAGGTAAAACCAGTTCATGTATAATGAAGACGACAGCCATATCACTGTCCAAACTAAGGCTATAGGGTAGTGTAGTAAGACATGTAAGGTACAGACAACAGCACTGACTAGGAAAGTAATGTGGACTACAGGAATATACTAGTTGTTAATTGACATCTTTCTCTCTCCCTACTATATCTCCAACAATAAACAACATGCCCACCCCAACCAGTATGTAACGACTCCAGTGTTCTGATAATGCCCTATTGTTTGATAAATATTTTAATTATTCCCATGCATGTGTTATATTGAATTATTCCAACATTGGTGGCATGGTGCCATCAATGTACCTGCATGCTGTTCTTAATACCACTGTGGTCCCATATATGCATGTGTTCTGTTTGCTATGCAACTGTTCCGTATCTAGTGTCTGGGTTAATGGGAATATCTATGCATGCTGTTATACCTAACCCTGAAATGTGTTGACTATTACTAACCCACATATGATGATAAACTCTAAACACTATAGCACGTTTGGGAAGGCCGGTCCCAGCAAACTCACCTGTCCCACCTCAGCTGGCCATGGCACCGGGCACCAGTATGTCCGAGCCCCAACCTGAGACATCCCTGTTCGTTGGTCCTCCACCTTCGGGTGGAACCACCTCAGGGGATGGGGCTCACCCCCCCCTGGGAGCAGGCACAGACAGGAACCTGTCACCCATCGCCAGGTCTGGGTCGTGGTGCGTAACGAGCTCAACCAGCAGCTTGGTGATCTGCTACACCAGCTCGGGGGCCATGTGTCATGACTAGAGGCTCAGGCTAGCTCTATGACTCAGCCCCCAGCACAGCTACCTTCAGGGCTGTGAAGGTGCAGTGGTGACTGTCCATGGGTGGGGTCCTCAGTCACACTGTTTCCACTAGGGGGCTCATGGGCTTCCAATTTCCCAACACCCCTCCCCATCAAGGTGTTTACCCCCAAGATGTGTCACATAACGCCCTTGTATGCATCTTGTTTGTCTTGTCTGTTAATCTACCCAAACTACCTCCCCAAATATATCTACTATCCCTTCCCAACATCCTACTCCCACCTGAAAAAGAAAAGAAAAAAAGGGCAATCTATTCCCAAAAAAAATCTCACTCCATACATAACCGTCCATTTCACACACATGTCCACTGGACACAAGTAATCAGGTCTAATTGGCATCACAACTTACTATTGTTGTCCTCACCCCTCTCCCGGGGGTTTGAGTGTCCAAATCTACCTCCAAATTTAGTGTATATGCACAGCTGTTGCTCTAGAAGAAATGGGCAGCTATGGACCTTCCCCACACCCTTCCTGCACATCCCTAGCTATTTTCCCTACTGTCTTTCTCTCTTTGTGCCCCATTTTCACCACTTTCTCATCAACCCTTTTTCTTTTCTTTTCTTTTAAAGAAATTAGCACGGGGGTAAGCGGGAGTAAGCACTTTTAAGCAGCAGTAAGCGGGTTTAAGCCTGTTTGCAGGGGGTAATCAATGCCTACACAGGTTAAGCAATTTAGAAGCTGAGTATAAGAAACAGTAACCAGAGGTTAGCAGTGCTTACCTCTTCACAAACCCACACAAACCCGCTTACAACTGCTCAAAAGTGCCTTAATCACTCTGTATCCAACTGCCCAGCAACAAAATAAACAGCCTCTGCAAGACTCAGCCGCAGAACCCTGCACACCATAACCAAAGTGATTTACCACTAAGCCATGTCAGATATACATAACCCTGATGTTTATACAAGCATATCATCCAGCCCAATCATTTAACAGTACAGGGAATATATTCTAACATGTAGATGTATGTGTGTATATATTTATATATATATATATATATATATATATATATATAAATATAAACATATATACATATAAATCCATACACCTATAGATATATATGTCTACATCTATATGTATATATATATATATATATATATATATATATATATATATATATATTTATATATATATATATATATAGCAAGTTATATATATGTAAGCAGCTATATGTATACCTATACAGGTATATACGGACATACATCTGTAGATAACAATGGGAACATAACAAAAACATATATGTCCATATGCACCATTAATGGGTTGAGAGGCCCCAATCAACATACGTCTTGTATGAATAGGTATATCTCCCCACAGCCAAACACGTCTGTCCTGCAATAAACTACCAACTGTTGCAGATCCCATAACCAGGCCCTGACATGACATGGGCACAAGATGTTTACAGTACTCCATCCCACATATATAATGCCAGGCTGGTATCAGTAACATATCATGCAGTACAGTCTGGCTGTCATAGGAAATGTACAATGTATACACACACACACACACACACACACACACACACACACACATATATATATATATATATATATATATATATATATATATATATATATATATATGCAACTACACATACACACGCGGGGATATGTATAGTAAGATACATATGTAGAAGGTGCACACAAAATGGAACAGCCACTATGCCTACAGTTACCACCTTAACAAATGGACAGTGTATGAGCCACCCATACAAATGACAATCATTGCCTGCAACATATACCCACAGAGAGGTCAAAGGATATAACACCACACACAGGTTTGCATAAATGGGGAAACTTTATTTGTGTACTATTAAAGTTGTATATGCCATGTCACATAGCTGTTTAGACATTGACATTCATATAAACAGAGTGATGCAACTGTGAAACAGTTATACTAATACAGTAGTCCAGAAAGGTTTACAAATGTTGCTGTCCAGGCCGAGGCCTTCAAGTAGTGCAATAGTAAAGACAGACTGGGCCACAGGATACCATACAATCAACAGTAAGTAATGCAGATGTATAGTTCAGCAGCCTCTGTTTACACTCTGTACACAGTCCCTAGGGGGTAACGAATTCAGTTGACACAATGGGATGTAACTGTTACATAACAAGACATAACTGGCACCATCACAAGCACACTGACAGACAGAACAGTCTGCATGGTAGGAGGCAGTAGGTCTGCATTTATCCAAGGTGGATTGTATGGTAATGTACATCCAGATACCTTAAGGCAGTGTAGACATGGTGTGTGTGGGTGGTCATATTTGCTTTTATCATGTGCACCATTGGCTACTGACAGACATCCTAAGGACATCATAGGACAGTACCACTGCTAGCACATAATGCTCCTGTGGACTACAGCAGAGATATTGGCCAATATATGTGGACAGTCTGACACAGTCTGGACAGACCAGAGATATACACAGAACCCCTTAGTGCAAGACATGTGGACCAAGCCTGACAATGTGGATGTTAACAGCCATGTAGATGGGTAAAACACGTAACTACTGGTACACATTTTCCCCCATAGGTTATGCATTCACACACCCCTGTCTGTTCTGACATATGATAACCGCTGGTACGGAGGTGCCATGGTCGCATACTAGTCACTAGATATTGACATACATCTGTACATCATCCCACTGCTCTGTATGACATACGTGACTGTTATGGTGGCCCAGCAGCGGTACATCTGGCAAGTATCTGGACATGACATCTCACTGGGTAAGTACACTGAGCTATTAGGCATGTAACAATGCACTGTGCAGGCTACAGGCAGACTGTCTCAACACTGGCCTACACTTCCTATGGGGGATGCACATGTACCAGAATGTATAGCAGGCTCTACAAGCATGTCACAGCACAGAGTATGATACACCTGTGTGAAAGTGCATAACTGCAACCAATGTGAACACAGTCACAGCAACATATGGTAAGTTAGCTTAATATTACAGTATATGGACTATCTGTGCAACACCATCCTCATATGTGCCACTCACACACTAACACTACATATACTAAGCCACTCAACAGTGTTGTCCGAAGCCTGTCTGTGGTATGGGACATGTGTTTGTATGGCTCTACAAATGTGTAAGCCGATAGGGTAACATACAGTGGAGCATCATGTAACATCAGATAGAACAGGGCCACGAAGAATGACATCTACCACAGTGTGTACACAGGCCAAAGTACATATGAACAATACACACAGTGTCGACAATCGCCATGAGTACACAGACCTCAATACTGTACACACAACCACAAAATGTCCAGGTTATGTCATAAATTGAAACCCCTACTTTACATAACATATGTAGCAGTCTGATATCTCACTGGCTTATCAGATATGATGACACTAATTATGGTGTACAGCACATATGCACCTCTTACTGCATGACATATATACAAAGGTTGACAGAGTCATGGCTGGAGGCACATACACAGGGCCAATATTGACATGTTGTTGTGATACGCTCATACATTTACTGTTGTAACAGGGTTTGTTGCAACATATGTCCTATGAGGGATATGATGTCAGTAACTCTCACGGCTGTCACCATCTACAGACTGCAATCCTCATACTACCTTCTGCATTTCACAGACAGGTGCTCTGTAGGTAACACTGAAACAAAAGACACCACACACTGCCCAGTCTGCAGAAGACCCTACAGATGGGGGTTTCCTCATAAACATAGCACTGACATGGCAGCTATAACAACATGTAGGAGAGCCATATCCACACACACCCTGTTAAACCAACAGTACTCCAAATGCAGTATAGCAGCACTTACAGTCTGTAGTCAGGTCAGGCACATCACCCATCTGTGTGTTGCCCTGTTTCCATGGTGTATGTTGTTAGAGGTAGATCGCCAATCCATCTGAGATGCTGTTTGCCAAACAATGGATTGAGTTCCTGCTCACAGTGAATGTAAATGCCCAACACCCACATGATATTCTTAGATATCAGAGTGTGTTTCCATGCAATTGGCTATGGGAATGTTAACACAACTGTTCGACATGCAGTCAGCTAGAGGAGGGCTGTAATTCATGCAGAGGCCATCAGATGATCATGAGCGACACTTAAAATATACATGCTGCTGCCTAAGTACAGCAGGTGTAAGTCTCCACATCCACCAGAGAGGGAGTGAAAGAGGCAGACAGAGGCAAAGAATACCCAGGGAGGGGTGGGAGAGTAAAACATAAGCATGCTTGTGTCACACACCTACCAGTACAGGATATCAAACCCCTGACAACTATGTAGTGCTGTCACATGTCTATGCAGTTACTGGCTGCACCACATAGGCTACATGTTGAGGAGCCCTCAAAATGTATATGTGATGGTGAGTGACATTTGCAACAGGTTTATGGTAGCTATATGGTAGGTGTAGTACATGTGCCTGTCCGCATGAACAGGTGCCAGCATCAACACAGCCACACTCTCACAGGGATGCACACACATTGACACACTTGGCAGGGCCAGGAATACAAATCATCACTAGTGAGATTGCCACAACACATTACAGTGCAGGTTTCACATGCACCACAGGGCCATACAGAGGTTATATGGGCAAAGGGTATGTGGAGGTGTCTGTCATCAGACAGCATGCTTCAGTATGCCAATGGGGGTTGTAGTGAGTGTGAATGTGGTCATACATATCATACAACACACAGACACAGAGTGCCAGTACTAACATGCATGGGTGCATTGCTGCACAGGTGTGTCATGGTCGACTGTGCCAGATGACTATACAAGACTAGGTGATGGGTATACCTTGGCAACAGGCCACATGACAGTGGTCTTCTTTGTGGCTCAGGGGTGTAGTGTCTGGATCTGATCACAAAGGTGGGTATTATATTCACCATCCTGTCACCTGGGTGACTATTGCATGTGGTCAATGCTGTGCATTGCTTGCCATGTATGTGTTCCTTAGTCCATGACATGGACGGTGTCTGGGATGTGCACACCTCCCACAGGCATGTACAGTGACATGTGGAACTGTACCTGGGGTGTCTGGTCCATGTTATGTACACAGATTGTTATCAGCAGATGTGCCAGTCCTGGCCTCATGTGGCGGGAACTGTTAATGAATGGCAGGTTGACCCAGCACCTACATTGATAGCATGATACCGGTAGTCCCTTGTGTCGGTGGCATCTGTCCATACAGGGAGTGTTTTTAGGCATGGTATGTCCTTTGTGGGTCACATTTGAAGGCACCACATGTGTTGCAGGTTTCCAGTGGGGAACATGAGGAAGGTGCACTGTCAGCATGTATGTGCCTATTGGACTGATGATCGGGGTGCCATGCCCACTGTAGCCCACTGCAATCACACCATGGTTACTATCATTGGGCAACATAGCATCTGTTGCCTAGGCAAGTGTGTATGAGACATGGGTTTAGAGTGTTATCTGGGTAATTCTAGGGTCACTCACTTTGTTTGCCTGGCCTTGCTGTCAAATGTAGAGGTATGGATACGCATCCCAGCCTCTCGGTTATTTCACATCTGTTATCCCTGTACAGTGGACATTGTGATATATACTAGGGTCACCATATAAGAAATTTGCAAAACCCACTTCCCATTGACTCCAGTTGTTCTACACTCACAACCACCTCCACAGATTATACAAATTACAATGACAAACATACCCATTGAAACACACACACACCTAACATCTCTGTGATTAGACCTCCCACCTAACTAGTTTATTACACTACAGCACTACATAGTTATAGGATGCGCCACAGAAATTACTGGAGTACGCTTTCCCCAAAGGTGTAATTTACAGTGAATGACATCAGCAGGATTGCTAAAGTAGGGCATTTGAAGTGTAGTGAGTGTGACTAGCCAAAAATGCATTGCTCTCTACACAGACATAGAAGCACACACATAACATCCACAACTGCCATGTGTGAGGATAGAGCCCCTACCAGAATTCTATATCACACTACAGCACTGTGCAGTTATAGGACACACCATAGTGATAACCAGATTACTCCTCCCCAAAGGTGTATTTCACAGTGAATGACATCAGTAGGATTGCCAAAGTAGGGCATTTGAAGTGTAGTGAGTGTGACTAGCCTAAAATGCATTGCTCCCTACACAGACATAGAAACACACACAAAACATCCACAACTGCCATGTGTGGGGATAAAACCCCTACCAGAGTTCTATATCACACTACAGCATGAAGCAGTTATAGGACACACCACAGGGATAACTGGAGTATTCCTTCCCCAAAGGTGCATTTCACAGTGAATGACATCAGCAGGATTGCCAAAGTAGGGCATTTGAAGTGTAGTGCGTGTGACTAGCCTAAAAAGGCATTGCTCTCTACACAGACAGAGACAAACACATATTTGCCAAGCCTTGGATTAGAACTCCTACCTAACTATTTTATCACACTACAGCAGTACGCAGTTATAAGACACACTAGGGAGATTACTGGTGTACCCCTTTCCCAAAGGTGTATTTCAAGGTGGATGACACCGCAGCCTTGCCAAAGTAGGGCATTTGAATTGTAGGGAGTGTGACTAGCCTAAAAAGCATTGCTCTCTACACAGACACACACACTTGCCAAGTCTGGGATTAGAACTCCTAACTAACTATTTTATTACACTACAGCACTATGCAGTTACAGGATGCACCATGGAGATTACTGCACTACAACCCTCCCAAAGGTGTATTTCAAGGTGGATGACATCAGCAGCCTTGCCAAAGTAGGGCATTTGAATTGTAGGGAGTGTGACTAGCCTAAAAATCATTGCTCTCTACACAGACAGAGACACACACACACAGTTGCCAAATCTGGGATTAGAACTCCAACCTAACTATTTTATCACACTACAGCAATACAGTTATAGGACGCACCACAGAGATTACTGGGCTATAGCCTTCCCAAAGCTGTATTTCACTGTGGATGACCTCAGCAAGCTTGTCATAGTAGGGCTATGGGGAAGCCAGTCTGTGTGCATGGGCCATAACCCATTCATCTAGGGGATGACACACCACATGCGGGCACATGCAGGGCCATATACCACAGGTACGTGTATACAGCTGCTAGATGACTACTTCCTTGTACAGTCATGTTGCACAGCTAGCACTTGCACCACATAGTTAGTACTTCTGACAGATATCGTTGGCTAGTATCTACAGTGAGTGACATCTGAACCTCATGTGGCTGTAGCCATTTGGCTGTGTGCTGGGTGGGACAGGCCTGGATGGTTCCTTGTCACAGTCACTCTCTTCCACACATCTATGTACTTCTACTTTTGGCTTATTATAGTGTGTTGTCCTTGGATACATGTCTGTATTCCTATCCACTGTGTGTGCAAAGCATGAGTGGCGCATACTGAGGAGCATCTTCACTAACATCTGCAACTGCCAAATATGTCTGGTCCACTGTTGTTTGCAGACATGGGCTTCATGTGTGTAAGTGTGTGAGCATGCCCAATATGACCTTTCAATATGTTTTTGTCTGACATTGCCTTAATTCCTCTAAGCGTGTGAGCATGCCCAGTATGCCCTTCTGTATTGCATGTGTGGATCGATTCCAGGTAGTTTGTACTCCAGTGCAGACCTTTGTGTTGTACACCCACAGATAGCAAACTGTTTCTGCGGGGAATCTGTTGATCATTTGGCAATATGGGGACAAAGTGTGCAGGGGATAGTGTGTACTGTAGGTGATTGTGTCTGTGCTGCTTCAGCTACACGGTACTACTGTTAGCAGAGATATTCAGACATGTGTACTGTTATACACTGTGATGTTTTCTGCCCTCGTGTACTGTCAGGTGGACATTCCTGCTCACAGTGATGTCTTGGGGGACAAGGGTGACTGAAGCTGTGTGCGGTATTGTTGACAGATGCCTACATATTCATGGTAGGTTATGCCATCCTGGAGGGGGTGCTGCAGAAACTTGCTGCTGGGTCTGTGTATCCAGTTCAGCACTTTGGTACAGTGCTGGCAGGGGATCCCATACATGTACATTCATCAACATGACAGTATAGCCTTATATTGCTATGGCAATACCTCACAGCTGTACAGATTCGCACTGGTTACCCAGTTGCAGGTGCCATGAGTCAGGACATTACCCCTATTGTGGTGTATGGGCAGGTATGTAGGCACCCATTTATGTGTTTACAACCAGGGCTAGTGTGTGCACACAGCTTTGTGTCGGACCTTGCACATTCCATGCTGCCCACGCTACCACCCCCCTCAGTTATTCTCTCCTCTTCCTTACATTATGCGTACATTCTCTGATACTTTCCCTATGGTTATCACCCCATCATGGCTGTGTGTCGGTGTTGGTCAACAGTTCATACAGTTGGACATGGTGGACATGTTACTGTGGTTTGTCCACATGGCCTTGCATATGGCATATGTGGAGTGTGTTGTGTTGTTATTGGGTGTTCATGACATAACATGCATTGGCAGTACGTGTGAGACACAGGCCCTTGGCAGAAGCCTGTGGGCCATTAGCTGTTGCAGGCCAGATGTGGCAGGCCGTTGCATTCTGTCTGTCCTACAGTCTCAGACCGCCATATAATATATTCCCCTGGGGTGACAGGGTTGGTGTGCTAGGTGTTCATGCCTCTACCTTCTATCAGCCTTGATTGGTAATGTGGATGCTGGCAGGGTGCTACCTACAGCTGGTGACACACCTGCATGGGACACCTGCACTGCATGTTGCATTCTTTCACTATTGCCATATACAGCTGGGGTCATATTGTACCCATTCCCCACAGGAGTACTGGGTGGTGTTTGTGTGAGCTGGGTGCATGTGTGCCATGGACACTACTTGCACCTGACACACAGATATGCATTGGGCATTCCAGTTATGCTTGCATGTGCAGGTAAATCAGCTGTTTCCCAATACATCAGTCCTACCTCCTTTGTGATCTGCTTGTGTTTGGACAGACAACACTGGTATCCCGTACTACAGGACCAGATAATGTGATGCATACCTGTGTGTACTATTCCAAGGGTGTGTCCATTTCACAGTGACACAGTATATACTGTATGTCTGGGGGGGGGGGTACTTCCCCTGTGTACTGCTTGCATATCTAGCCCAACAGCCATGCCATGTCAGTCTTTCAGATGGTAACACATATTACCACCATACATTTGCAGTGGCTTACTGCTAGCTTGTGTTATACTGGTGGGTATTGTTTGTCACTGCAGTTGTGAGGACTTGTCCCTGTCATCAGCAGTAGTGGGCAATGGCCACCAGGTCTTACCTCAACATGCATACATGCTGACCACTCTCAAACAATATGAAATGCACACCAATCTAACACACACATGCCTGCATATTGTGCAGATGCTACAACCTATCCTGCTACCTTAGCCACCTCTGTGCATCTGTGCTCCACTGGTATTATACCTACACATACATGTTCCTACATTTCTACATAGGGTTGTGGGGGGGCAAACCTGACTGGTATGGCATGTGTACATCGGATTGGGGGGCACACCAGACCATTACTACATACATAAGTAGGGTTGTGGGGTGCACACCTGACTGTTTCTACATTCCTACACAGGAATGGGGGGAGCACACCTGACTATTTCTACGTTTCTACACAGGATTGGGGTGGGCACACCTGACTGTTTCTACATTTCTACACAGGATTGGGGGCCCACCTGACTGTTTCTACATTTCTACACAGGACTGGGGGGGCACACCTGACTGTTACTACATTTCTACACAGGATTGGGGGGCACACCTGACTGTTACTACATTTCTACACAGGATTGGGAGGGCATACCTGACTGTTATTACATTTCTACTTAGGGTGGGGGCACACCTGAGACTTATACACATTTGCTATGGCTGTACTGGTATGTCAGGTATTCCATTTCATTCTGTATTCTAACCTATCATGCTGACTAGAGGCATATCAGTGTACTATAGTTCTTAGCTTTGATTGACCTCCATATTAGTTTCTGACTTCCTACCCTTCAGAACTAAGATCCCACTGCCTGACCTGCTGTAGCCTGTCTGTGTAGGCCTGGGGGGTTACCCATAGGCATCATTCAGAGGCCATAGCAGAGCCTTTGTTTGTGTTTGTCTACACCTGTCCTGCTGGCTGTGAGTGTTGGGCATGTGGACCCCCCGACTGGCATGTTTTGTTACTTACCTTGTGGGTGTCCCAGTATTGGGGTGGTGCTGCAGGGCTGCCTATGTTGGATGCACATAGTGTACTCCCTACACATGGTTGAGCACAGGTAGTGTCATGTTTGGCATCCCTTTTACTGTATGTGAAAGTCAGAGAGAGGGGTTATTCCCTGGGTCCCTCCTATGTCAGTGTATGTGCTATGCGTTGTCTCTTTGCCAAGGTTAGGGCATATTGAGCACGCCTCCTTCTGCCTACTGGGGCAGGCTCAAGTTGTTCCTCCTCCTCTGAGTCACTCTATGCCTGTGCAGGCCTTGGCAATGGTGGGGGGCTGTGTGGCCTTACCCCATGCTGTTTCTGCTGCAGCTGTTTCTGCAGGATCATGTTGTGTAGCATGGCACATACAATGACAATTTGGGTACATGTAGCTGGTGAGTACTGCAAGGCTCCACTGGATGTATCCAGGCACCGGAACCATGACTTGAGCATCCCAAACACACACTCTATTATAATTCGTGTCTGTGCATGTGCCTCATTATGGAGTTCTTGTTCGGGTGTGTGTGCATTTCTGATGGGTGTCATCAGCCACGGCTCCAGTGCGTATCCAGCATCCCCCACTAGATGACCATGAGGGATGTCCCCATTGGCAAATCTCTGGTGTAGCTGCATCAGATGCCAGATGTGGGAATCGTGATAGCTTCCAGCGCAGCCGGCACACACATTCATTATTATGTCCTGGGCATCACACATGACCTGGCCGTTGATGGAGGGGAAGCCCTTGAGGTTGATGTAGACCCTACCCCACTCACTGGGTGGTGCTTTGATGCATATGTGCGTGCAGTCTATAGCACCCACTACCTCAGGTTATTCTGCTATTTAATGGAACAGTTGCATATTGCTGGCCAATGCCTCACAGGTGTTGGGGAAATATACGTGCTCACCAGCATGTGCTGACATGGCATCCAGGAACTGGTGGAGTACCCTGGATGCTGATGCCTGGGAGATCCCCATCATACCCCCAGTTGGCATTTGGAAGGTACCTGTAGCTAGTATTCTTAGGCCTACACATACCTTGGTATCCACTGGGATGGGTTCCCCTCTGTTAGTTCTGTGTGTTAGGTGTGACCAGCACAGCTCAATGATTTGCTGTAGGAGGACCTTGTCCACCCTATAGTGCTCCGCTATCTCCAGCTCATGTAGCCCCTGCTAAGTTACCCTGGGTCTGTACACTCTTCTCCGTCTCCTCACTGTGGGTTGGTCAACAGCATTCACCTCCTCACCACCCTCAGCCCCTTCCACAAGTTGTATGATAGTTATTGCAGCCCCTATCATTTTGCTGTTTTGTCTATTAAATCTTCCCCGCTTGTATACACCGGTGGTGTAGAGTATGGGAAAAACCAGAGTAGAAGGTGTTTGCATAGTTTATAGTAGTGTTCTGGGCTGGGCTGTTGCCTGTGTAATTGGCTGATTCTGATTCATTTCACCTGCCAGCTATGCTAGTTCTCCTTGATTAACTTCCTACTACTGTTTTCCCTTCCCATTGCCTTCCTGTTTAAGCCCAGGGGCGCGCTGCACAAACACAGTGCCCAAATCTGCATAGAGCTGCTATTTCCTGGTTTACCTTTTTTTTTTCTTTCAAATCCGGTGCACGGCACACACACCCACTTAGGCAATATAAAGAATGCTAGGCAGACTCAGAGACACCCCCTTGCCTAGCTGTGCTTAGCTAGGAGCAAACCTGAGCCATAGGGCTCCAATCCACTTACAGTATGCCTGACACACACCCCTATGATTGTAAGAATCAAAGTCTCTCATTGATTCTTACAGTCATGATGCTGTGAGCTGAAGTACGGCTTTGTTACATATGTATCTTTCATTGTTATACTAGATGTTACCTCGTATGCAGTAAAAGGAATGTCATATCAGATTGAACCAGCTCAGTTGTTTTCATTGAGTAATGGTACAGACTACCTTTCAGTGTAGTGACATAAATTTTACAGTTTCAGCTTACAGCCTCAACTGTAAGAATCAATGTCTCTCATAAAAAAGAAGAAGTCCAAACTTTATAGTCTCTTTCTAGCTTACATCAGCAGTTTAGAGAATATGCCAGAATAATGCCTTTCCCATGAAGCTGGTCTGTTGACAGTTTGATTCCCATGTTTCAAACATTCCGTTCCTGAAGAATAACTCCTCGGCCTTGCTCTTATCTTGTATGACCTGTTGATAGAGACACAGCTGCATACAAGAGTTCATCTTGACCTGCTTGTAGATAATACATTTCACAAACTGCATAGTTCATAAAAATAAAATATTTTACTTCTGACTTCTAATAACAATGAATGCCAACCTACATGCCTTCTGCCAAGAGTATAAATTATGTGCACTTGTACTACACTGAAAAGCAGAGTATTTATTTTACATTTTCAGACAAATCCACTGAAAGCCATTTTTAACTTGTTCACTGCTGAAAGCAGAATATGTCAAATCTCACAATAATGTCAGATAACTCATAGGCTTGCACCAAGCTATTCCTGATCTTACACTGTTGGGAGCTGACTAGCATGCTGGGGAAATCTGGGATTCACTATCATTCCCCTCATTTGCATAGGATTGCCTGCTAATGCATAGTTACATTTCTCACACTAAGCCTCCCCCCTTAACAATCACTACTCACTGGCCATGTTGACTTCTGCCTGACATTGACTTAAATGGCAGAATAGTGATTTTAGTTAGCTTATTTTAGGTTTCTTTTCCTATTTTCCCCCGATCCCATTTGCGCGTCACTGCCCTACACTTAAACAGCCGAGATCAGCTAAAAAAGAAATAAAAGTTGATTTTTTTATTTTTTAAGCTGTTTTCAATGCCAATGGCCTTATACTTGGCCATTGACATGCTTCCTGAATGATACGCACCCTTTATTTGGAGCTGTCACAGCTCCATTTTGGAATTTGCAATAACGTACTCGGTTACTAACCGAGTACATTTCTGCAGATTACATTAGTCCTGCACAGCCGGTTTCCAGCTTCCTGGACCGCAAATTCACCTCATTTGCATGAATTCCTTCTGCAAATGGGGTAATTTGCATACAGGGGCTGAGTCCGTGCAGGACTAGTGCAGGAGCGCTCATGCACACTCCTGCAGGCTATTCCTGGATCGGACAGCAGACATATTGCCTGCTAGAGCTCCTGCACTAATCCTGCATGCCGTGCAAGGCTTGCAGAATCTGGGGGAGTGAATATACTAAATGAAACAGATTAAAAATACTCTTACAGTTCCCCCTTATTGCATTTTGAGGAATGGACTAAACTTCAGTTAAAGAAAAGACTGCATTTGTTTCATCAGGATCGCTATTTACATCATTTACAACTTTATTCATGTTTACAATCATGACTTGCTGAGTTATTGCAACTCTTCACAACCTGCAGCATATACAATTCCAAGCTGTCATTATTATTATGACCCCTAAAACTACCAACACCAGATGTATTAACCAATTTAACAATTTGGTTCCAGATGATGACCACCCTGTAAATATGTTCCACCAATTGTGGGCAGTGTCAGCTTCTGTTTTTTCAGCCAATTTTACCAATTTGTCTTGTACTATTATACTATTTACTTCATGCTGTAATATGCTATGGTTACCATGATCCAAGTAAGCTTTAAGATCGTTTGTGTCTTGTATTATTTTTCTTAACTTGTCTAAGGACAAGGTAATGTTAGGAAACAGAATAATTTCATATTTCCACTGAAATTTTGCCATTTTTTTTAGTACTGGTAGAAAACACATAATTCTCATTTTCCCAGGTTAAATGCTTGATATTACTGATACATCCCACAAAGGGTGCATGCTTATATTTTAACACTGGTTTATTTGAAAGCACACATACAAATTGTGGTGCCACTTTGACAAACATTTTAAAGTTTGAAGGCAATATTGTCCATTTGCACATATTTACAAAATGTTGTAAAAAACATGGTTCATAGATGGGACAGTGCTGTCCACATATGAGACCATTCATAGTTTCTGTACAGTGCTTTAACATATGCATTTTGTTATCTATATCTATGTAATTTCCTTCAAGTTGAGGTAACCAAAATTCAGTATCATTGTATGCAGACCAGAATATAATGGGTAATACCATAAACTGACACATCACTGTTTGTTTGGTCACATTATAATACATAACTTTTCCAGTGCAATAATTTTGCTCATACTGAGTCTGTTCTGTGAACAGTCTTATCCAGCTATTGGATGGAATCCACTTCCTGGATAGTTGTTGCCACATGTACTCGTTTTTCAACATTAACTTTGCCTGTAACTCATTCTGTTGCATTTTAACATACAATGACTGTAAAGTACATTTGGTCCAATCTACAAATATAGATACATTAGTATTAAATTGCAATGTTATCTATTAATGATACATTATAATGTTTTAAAAAACCCTCTTGATACGGTACATTTTATGCACATACCAAATGGTGGGATTCCATTGAGCTTGAAAATGTACTATTTGTGATATGTCTTGTCCTAGTAATTTTATTTATTTTGTAAAATTTCAATATCCATAGCATTTAGGGTTCCTACTCCTGCTCCTATTCCCCCTAAAAGTGTGTCACACCAGGCTCTTTTAAATCTACATTCTGTTTGTTTAAAACTTGGAAACATGCATTATTGTTTTTTAGTATTGCTGTCCTATCGTGGTACAAATGGATGGTATTTTTACCACTTGATCCATATGAAGTACTGGTTTGTTACCCAAAGTGTAATATTTTGACCCATGGTCCCTTTCCTTGTATTTTTGTGCTATTTGTACAAATAAACAGAGTGTTGGTAGTAATCATACCCATTTCTTTCTCTGTTGAATTTATTTTTGTCTTTGTGTTATTATCTACACACGGTGACATTTTATGTCTGATATCTTGTCTTGTCCACTTTGTTACATCTTCAGGAGGGAATGTACAGCATCTAATAGAAACTGAACTGTCTACTGAACTGTTTATATCAGTCATTGACTCTTCTGCTACTTTCATGTATGCCTGACCTTGTTTAGCTAACCATGCCGATATATTTGTGTTAAATGTTATGATCCCAAAAGTAGTTTGTTTGCATTTCACAACTGAAATTGTCCTGTGTTTTATTCCGTGTAGAATTTTCCCAAACAAGCCTTATTCATGAAACGCAATAAACAACCTTGCCGATATATTTGTGTTAAATGTTATGATCCCAAACATACAGTTTGTTTGCATTTCACAACTGAGATTCTCCTGTGTTCTATTCTGTGTAGAATTTTCCCAAACAAGCCTTATTCATGAAACGTAATAAACAACCTTGATTCCCCTCTGTTTGGCATTCTGCCAAAAGGAGTCCACTGAGTACAATACTTACAATAACAATTACGTTTTTCATTTTTATTTAAACAGGTTTGTCCTAACAACCTCTTTGAGAGTACTTTCAACAAACTTTGCACAACTCTTGGCATTCAGTCTTGTACATTGTTTCTAAAAAACAGAAATATAAACATTATTGAGCATCTGCTCCCCTTCTTTTAAAGGCAATGCATTTTGCTGCTGATCACTAAAAACAATGACTCTCATTTGATCCCTGTGAACTAGCAACGTTTTGTTTTTCTTACTCTGTTTGACCTTATAGACTAAAGGTCCTATTTTTCCCTTACTTCAAAAGGTCCTCGCCAATTGCTATCCCATGGACCATCCGTCTGGAACATTTTGACTAATACCTTTGTCCCAGAGGGAAGGTGTTGTTCCTGTGGCAATATTGGAACCCTTTTCCATGAGTGTAATGCTTGCTCCCTTGCCAAGTAATCACATCATTCTGTGATAGCTTTTAACCATTTTTGATGTTGTGCTACCTCTAATAAAGGTCTATTATGCCCAACCTCCAGATCAAAAGGTAGTTGTGTGGGCATTTTCTTGTCTGTCATAATTTCAAATGGCGAAATCCCCGTCTTGCTATTTGGGGTAGCTCTTACCCCTAGCAAAATTCCTGGCAAATGCTGTACCCAGTCCCGTCCCTTCTCCAAGCATGCCTTTTTTAATCTTTCTTTAATGGTTCTGTTCATTCTCTCAACTATTCTATTGGACTGTGGATAGTAGGGTACATGAAACCTTTGTTGCATTCCTAACAAATTACACATTTGTTTGATTGGCTTACTGACAAATTATGGCCTGTTATCAGACTCAATAACCTGTGGCCATCCCCAATGGCAAAAACTGTTTTTCCATAAAGCTTCTGCTGTTGCCTTAGCAGTTGTCTTTTTGATAGGACTTGCTTCTACCCACTTTGAAAACACATCTACCACTACTAACAAGTAGCTATACCCTCCTTTTGCTGGTGGTAATGGTCCTGCATAGTCTATTTGAACCGCATACCATGGTCAATCTGCTGGCATGACCCTGTGTAACTGAGGTTTTTTTACTTTTGGCATTAACCTGTAAACAGATTAAGCATTCATCTGAAACTAGCTTACACAACTTTTTTAAAGCTGGATTCTAGTACTTTTCTTTGACCACTGGCCATAACTTTTCACTACCTACATGTCCTAGCACTTGATGATTGTACTTTACCAGCTATTTTGCTAATTGATATGGCACATAAGGTAATTGTAATCCTTTTGTAGTGGATAAACCCAGAATTCTCTAGGTGGAACCCCTTCTATCATGCATTGACTAGTTTCTTTTTCCAAACCTTGCTGTTTTTGTATTCAAACCAAATCCTCAGTGATATCCCTGGTCTGGTTTAATATGTTAACTTGTTACACTGCCTCAACTGATTTTAAATCCGGATACAACTGCCATCCTGTCTTTGCTACCTTTTTGACTAAAGCATCTGCTTTTGCATTTAATTTGAACACTTCTGAGGTCAGTTTTTGATGGACTTTTACCTTTAAGATACTGAATTGCCCGTGTACATCTTTTTGCTATATGGTTTTCCATATATTTTGCAAAACTTCTGCATGTTTTAGTGGTTTTCCTGCACTGTCTACAAAACCTCTATGAGCCCATGTGGTCATGTGTAAATGTAATGAGTTTACTACATATGCACTGTCAGAATAAATATTGACAGGATTATAGTGCTGTAGTAAGTACAGTACTGCTTCCAATTCAGCCCTTTGGGCTGACATGTGACCCGGGAGCTACACCACCTCTAGAACTCCCAAGTCTTCCTTTTCTGGTATCACTGCAAATCCTGTCACATACCATCTATTTTCCCAGTACCTGGCTCCATCTACAAAGACAGAAGGAAAAAAATGATTGTAATCTGATGATATGGAGGATTCTTCTGGCTTAATCATATTGTCAATGCAGTTATGCTGTTTTCCCTCATATCCCATCAAGTTAGACAAATAATATTTTTCTCCTGCTTGAAAGATTATCTTTTTTCTACTAAAAGTAATCATCCACCTAGCAAATACTGCCTGACTGATATCATCGGTAAACTTGGTCATTTCAAAACTGTCTACTAGTACCTGCACTGCATGATGCGGTGTCTGCACTATTATGGATGAAAAGACTGTTAGATATTCTGCCTGCTTGATTCCCCAATATATAACCATCAATTGTTGAATACAGGGGTGCTATCCCTTTTCTACCAGAGTCATTTTGTGACTACAAAAGGTAACTGGTCTCAAAGTCTTTTGTTTCCCCCATGTGGCCATTCTTGTAATAACACCACTGACAATGTATTTTTCCCTGCTGCAGCTTGTAAAACAAATGGTAACTTTGAAGTTGGCGCTATCAATTCTTTATCCCTTGTCAATTTCTGCTTCATAGCTGTAAAGGATTGCTCCTCTACCACACCCCATTCTAGAGAGCTATTATTTTTTTGCACGGATAGCATGTTATACAGAGGTCCTGCCTCCTGCAGTGTTTTGAAAACCTGTTTTAATTTATTAGATGCTGCTCTACAGTTTCAGACTGTACCAGAATGTCATCTATATAATGAAGCACCAATCCACCCATTTCTAGCCCTTCCAAGATTTTGCCTACTGTCTGATGGAAAATTACCAGACTGTTTTGAAACCCTTGCGGTAACCGTGTCATAAGATACTGCTGATTGTTAAAGATAAAGGTAAATTTTGGCCAGTCCCTTTTTCTCAGTGGTATGGCAAAAAATCCATTTGCCAAATCAATGACTGTGAACCACTGGCCTTGTGGTTTTGTATTAGCTGCTAATTCAGGAACTCCCGGAATTAGATGCGCCCTAGGGGTAGTGTATTTATTTACTTTTCAGAGATCTATGACTAACCTGTAACTGCCATCTTTTTTCTTAACTGGCCAGATTGGTGAGTTTGTCGAACTTTCACCTTTTACTGTTATACCTGCCATTTCTCAATCTGCAATGCACTTTTGCATATCTTCCTCTGCTTTTTTTGGTACCGGATATTGCTTTTGGAAAGGTGGTACAAAATCCTGTTCATTTTCTGTTCCTACCAGGATTTCTAGTTTTCAACAATCCGTCGGTCCTTGTGACCAAAAAAGTGGAAACTGTGCCTGTAAAGACTGCCATGCATTCTGTGTGTCTGTGTGTACTGCCCCTTGCTGTTTCTTCAGTGTCTCATCTATTTGTATGGTGCAGCATGAAAATCCTTCTGTGCCCTTCCATATTATGCCATTTGGCACATCTATAACCAATCCAATTTTGTTCATAATATCCATATGTATAATGGTTGATACACACAAAATGTGCATTAAAAAGAACCCTGTATGCCTGCGTCATTTTGTGTAAACTGTATGGACACATTTTTACTACCCATTGCTATGCAACCAGTACCGTTCAAACCTGAAATGCATGTTCTTTTCCTAGGATCTGCTGGGAGTGATCGGCTAGTAATTGAAACAAGTCCTCCCATATCCAATAACACATTTTTCCATAGGGACCCCTCTACCCAAATATCAATTAGGGGCCTTCCGTCCTGCCCCTTCATAAAATATGTCAGAAAAGAAACTTCCTGGGTAGGGGAGGCACACCCCTATTGAATATTTTCCCAATCATCTGTATCAGATGCTTTTGTAACTGCACACAACTGACTGTACTGCTTCCTCTTCATCCTCATTATCATCCCCCTTGCTATCATCTACATACTTAAACTTTGTAACTTCTGCTTTCAAACTTTCTGCATATTGCAGAGTAACAGGTGCCTAAGCCTGAAAATCTATCAGAAATATGTCACCCTGTGGTGCCATTTGTTTTACCTTATAGTCATTCTTTCCCTGGTTATAGGGCCTTTGCACCTTTATTTGTTGTTTTCCTGTGTTTTCATCTGTAACTTGCTTAATAAACCTACCCTTTCTTTCCTATGCTTGCTTCCATTTCCTGTAATATGTACAATCCTTTTTAATATGACCATTTTGCTTACAGCAGAAACACTGCTGAGCTTTTTTTTCTTCCCCTTGTCCCTCGGCGCACTTTGGAGCCGGAGGTGCGGAAGCTACTCTCTGCTGCCATTGTTGTCCTTGGTCTATCCAACGACTTCTACCCCACCCTTTTGAATGAACTTCTACAACTTTAAAAGGTCCTATGTCTTCATTCACTGTGAAGACATAATGAGCAAATGATTGCCATCATCACACATTGTCTTGCCTCTCATTAATTTTGAACTAAATCATGCAAATCCTTTGAAGTTTCCAGATAGATGCACTTAATGTCATCTTCCACTCGCTTCACTTGCTCTAAGAAACAGCGAATAAGCTGTTTTTGAGTGTTTTCATCCTTCATATCTTCATCAGATTTATTAAACACTACTTGATATGCCAGCTGAAAGTGATCTGCCTGTTCTAGTATTTTCTCTGAAATGGTAATATTGAAGTGATCTAACAACCAAGTAGTTATCGGTTGTCCTTGTGTATATGCCTGTAACACTGCTGCCGTACGTTGCAGCTAAGTGTTAAGAGGATAGTTCTTTAGCTGAATAAATGTTTTAAAACATTTAGGAATAAATGTCCAAAAACACTTGGTCAATGGATCATTCCATGCATCTGCGCCTGCAGTGTAACTAACCCATTCCTCAAAAGCTAACATATTGCAAAATATGCCTTTTTATCATTCCATTTGGGGAGGGTCTGTAACACTCAATTGTTGAAACAAATCAGCTGGTGTTGCTGCCCCTATAATGCCTACGGGCTGCCTAACATTTTCCCATGCTGCAGTTTCCAATTCTTTAAGATGATCTTGTAAGACCTTTACCTCTTCATCTAGTGCCCGAGCTGTTGTGTACGTCTATCTAGATCATACTGCATTTGTTTATATTCTTGATCCTTTACTTGCCCTTCCTCTACCTCTCTCTGTAATTTCTTTAACTACTGTTTACACTGTTGGAAGTCAACTTCCATTTTGTCATATTGTGCAGTTTTGTCTTGCTCTGCCTGTAGTTCCTGTCTAAGCAAGTCAGACTTTACTTGCCAGTCTCGGAGACTGTCATTTTTATGTTCAAGTGCTTCTAACTGACCCTCTAAGCTACCCAAACATTGAGACAACAAAGTTGCCATAGACTGATGGAGCATATTCCAGTCCTTTTCACTATCCTTTTGAAATTTTTTAAACTGTTCATTTAATTTTTGTCTAGATTCTGGTGATAAAGCTGAACTCCAGTCTGAACAGTAAGTAATAAATGGAGTTACCAAATCAATATCTGGGTCCTGTAGGAGCTTATCCCTAAAATCAGAAATGTCTTTTAAAAGGGTCTTCATACTACATACAGGAGAGTTAAGGGGGGGGTCTGTGGATCAGTATACAGAGGAAAAGATAAGGGCTGTTTTTCAGGGGATGTATCCCTGGATGTAACCTGTGTAACAACCTTTCTGTGACACACTAGACAAATAGATTTATCATCACTATTACAAAACACACATCCTGGTCGATACTTGTAAGTTTTGCCATTAGACATGTACCAGTCATAAGTAAAAATCCATTTACATAAGGCATTGACATTAACTTTACCTAGTAAAGTACTACATGTGCTACAGTTTTGTTTATTCCAATCTTTAAAACCTAACCATACATGTGCTGGACTATCATTACTGTCTACCTGAAAAGTAATCTTACACTTTACACTTTTTTCTTTTATGGCATCCATGCTGTAGAATGAGAAACAAAAAGAGAATTACCAGTTTCTGTGTAGAAGGTGGCCAAATCTTCTGTCAAGAAAACATGGAAAGTCCCTCACTGATTCTCCCAAAAGCTGGTCAGACGCAGCTGGCAGATTCAGCAACATGAATGTACAGGACCTGTGGAACTTGCAGAGATGCAGTGTTCTGCTACTGGATACTGTGCATAAGAAGGAGGCAAATGTTTGCACTGCAACAGGACGTACTAACTGAACAAAATGAAAATAAAAAAAGAAGGTGTAGTTGTCACAAGAAGAAATCATTCGGTCCATCAACTGTGGCTCACCATTGAAAAATTATTATGCACGCCTTCTGTTGGTTTCTTGTTGTTACTTGCATTAGTACACATGCATACCACAGTATATTAACTATTTACTTTGACCAACTACTTTCTATTACTGTATCATACTAAGTACAATAAATACACTGAGACAAACTGCCCCAGTTAATACGTTTACTTTTACAATTCTGTTTTTGGATCTACAAGCATGTAACACAAATACTGTCAGCTGTCTATGGCAAATTCCCAAAGCTTATTTCCACACACTCAAATTTATACAGAGTCTGATATTTTTTCTCAGTCTGATGTATAACAGTCTTCCTTTGTATAACAGTTTTTCTTTGTTTTCTTTAATTTATGATTTGTCCTTGGTTCTTTGAAGTTCGCTGGTCCTTGGAAACTCAGTATTTTTGCCTTATCTGAAGACCTAATGTTCCTGCATTGTCTTACTGATCTTCCAGTCCTTGATTTTACATCTTGTTGATGTCTTCTGACCACCATCTGTGCGGCTATTTTTACAAACTCTGTTTCTCGATAACATACTCCTTTGTGCATGGATGCCAATATCTCATTAAGCTATATATGTTTGCCAGCACACTTACTTTTCAGCATTTTATGCTATTTCTAAATTAAACCTTTATATTTCATATTATTCTTGCAGCTTCTTATTCAAGCTAATAATCATGCTAGCAACAGTTTTGAAAAGGCAGTGAATATACTAAATGAAACAGATTAAAAATACTCTAACAATACTCCCTAACACAGTAGTAAGCAAGTGACTGCTATACACACAAAAGAACATATTTTAATCACATGACTGAATAATAATAAAATTTAGATAAAGCACATGTTAAATTATGTGTAACAAAACTGCCTCTGAAACCCTCCTTTTGGCAGATTATTGGCATTTGTTACTCATGAATGGCCTGCCTGTAGCCTGGTAAAATTATAATTAAGTTTATGTGCTGTCCATTACTGTCACATGATTGTCAGTTAGACAAAAGCATAGTTCAGAGTTATCTGAACAAAAAGAAAATGGTTCTTCAATCATTCTTCAAGGAATTGTTACTCAGCATTGAACTGGAATTAAATGTTTTCGAGCACAGTAAAATTCAGCACACTGGGCTCAGTGTACCCATCTTTATGTGTTACTCACTAATCTCCACATGCCTACTGAGAACGCCATTTAGTCATGTGAAACTGAACTGTAACTGATGAGCAAAATGTTCCGAGATGTGTACTGCATGTGGGCAGTTTATTAAGAGTACAGCAAAGCTATACAATAAGACATACTAAGCTTATGGTCTTTCACACATTGCACTTATGACATTGATGTTAAGTGGCATTGTTGAAGTAACATGGTTACCTTCTGAAAATATATAGATTCCTCTGTAAAAGCCACTAATTATTTTTCTCTGTCAGAGCTAAATGCCAGTTGAAGACTACTGTGACAGCCTTTGCAATATAAGACTAGAAGTAAAACTGGATTAAGGTCTAGGGTGGAAAACAACAAAGCCTTACACTTTTGTGCAGTGCCCAGTTCCCAACAGCATCTTCCAAACTACAGTAAGTTTATGCAAGTATTTTGCTCAGCAGTTACATCATTCAGAAGCACTTTGGCTCCATGTCTGTACCAAAAAGCTGCTAACCAGTATCTATGAACACTAGTTCCATTACCTGCCCAGGTGCTTATCAAAAGCAAAACTGCAGCATAATGGCTGTAGGCCATATGCAAGATGTATATGCTGGGTGGATACCTAAGAAAGGTACTTTAGCTGAAACTATAATGCGTTCCTCAAAATACTCATTCCATCCAGTGGAGTACTAGAAGTTTGCACTGTTACTTCCAGTGGCTGGAGTCTAAGCCTTTTGATAAAATCAAATTATGTCCTCACATTTCAGGCAAAGGCTCATGTCCCTGGAACCATAGCGGGTACTAAAGAAGTGTACATGGCAATCTCTTCAGCACAAACTGTTTTACAGTGGTAGCATTCTTTAAGTTTTGGATCTTAAACAGGATTTTATAAGTCATGCTGCGGTAGCGTTGTCACCTCACAGTAAGACGTTGTCCTGTTTGATTCTCAGCTAAAGCGTCTTCTGTGTGGAGACATGCGTGAATGGATGTACCTTCGCTGAAGGTTGTGCATCAGGGCTGGTGACTCGGTATGTAAAAATTTATTGCCAATCATTAGCGGACCGGAGTTCCGCTGTGGCGACCCCTGTCCGGGAAAAGCCAAAAGATACAACAATAACAACAACAAGTAAACACAGAAACTATTAAGTTTGTTAATATTTTGTAAACAGCTTACAGTACTTCAGCAATCACTCAAGTTATACACATACTGCTAACACCATTTTATTCATCCAGCTGAGAGCTTTTATATGAGGCTAAGCAGTCTGTCTGTGCTACCTGATTGTTGAGATATTTAGCGAAATTTGAAATTTATGATGATATAAATAAATATTATATGAGTAACAATTAATATTTCTTTATCTGCACAAGACAGAGGCCAAATATTAATGCAGTTGTATTGCCCACCGTGTAACTTTTAACATGAAATCTTTCAATAACTTGTATGCATCATGGTTTTAGAATTATTAATAGAAATATGAATAGCATATATTAGATGCCTACAGACATCAGTAGGAGATAACCAGAGAAACACCTGGAAATGTCATTACATTTTAATGAGTGAACTGATACTATGAGTAAGTTATAGTTTGTGTATTACATTTTTTAATTAAATTACTTATGGTTGTAGGTAGTCATAGATTACATTCATGATATACACATTCGTTAGTGTGGCATTATGCCCTTCACTCAAAGGAACTAAATGGAATATGTAGTGGAGTACCTAGTCCAAGTGATGCAGCAAGAGAGGCAACTACTCCCAAAGTAAAAGATTCTAGGTATTCAATAACGTGTTTCATGATAAAAATTCTAATGTGTATGTTTGTGTGTGTGTGTGTGTGTGTGTGTGTGTTTGAGTGTGTGTGTGTGTGTGTGTGTGTGTGTGTGTGTGTGTGTGTGTGTGTGTGTGTGTGTGTGTGTGTGTGTGTGTGTGTGTGTGTTTGTATATCACTAATTACATATCAATAGTATATATCATTCAACATTTGAGGATGCCAGAAGTAAGGGGGCTTGGTGAATAGATCAGAAATTTCTAGTTACACCTACAGTGTTTATATTACTAAAACTCGTTGATTTATTTCTGTGAAATCAATAAGCATTAAATGGTGTTGATGCCATACAATTTCAGAGACTTCAATTAACATCTTAAAACATCGAGTCAGCTTTGTGCAAGCTTTTTGGGATTTTATATTGTGCTCTGCATGACTACATCATCCTCTAATAAGTTATAAAAGGTCATTTATTAAAGTGAAGCAATTTTTGAATGTCTGCTGAGCAGTAGTATAGTTTGAAGGCAGTGACATGGGTTCCCATCTTCTGCAATCCCTTAATTTAAATATAAATTAGTTCTAGATCCTTCCATGTTTAAAAGTTTCTCAAAAGAAATGTACATGAAGCAGTGATTCAGAAAGTGTACATTTTATTTTAATGTATAAAATTATACAGTATTCCATGTTTTGCAGTAAAAATATGATTGCAGGGTTTATTTAAGTACAACAAATAAAATGGCATGCAATTTGCATATTTTCTAACAATTATAACACAAAATCCGTTAGTTTGCACAATTCTTAATGGCCATAGTTTAAATCAGAAAAGGTGTTGTTTCCTTTCTAGTAATGTACCTTTAATAAGCCTGCATAATAAACAATCATTTATATAATTAGTATAATTACTCCTCTTCTAGGAATTATGTCTAAATCATCCTACAAACTAAGGTGTCAACCAGCTAAACAATTAAGTACATCAAAACAGCTGGCACTGTGTTATTCTTTTATCTTAAACAATGAAATACATACTCTACTATATAATTTCTAACTGATGTTTTTATAATAAAGTTTAACTTCAGTGTGCATGAGCAGGTGTGTGGGAGAGGATATGATGGGAGTATGCACATGTATAACAAATTATATTATAAGAGCATATACACAGATACTATATAGGAATTCATTCATGTCTTCCTTTTGCCATCTATATATATATATAGTGTACTATTAAAATCTCATAGTGACGGCAATCAAATGGGTGGCCGCAGTGGTGCAGTGGTTAGTGTTGCTGCCTCACAGCAAGAGGTTCTCTGGTTCAATCCTCGGCTGGGGTGCCTTCTGTGCAGAGTCTGCATGTCCTCCCTGTGGTTGCGTGGGTTTCCTCTGGGCACTCAAGTTTCCTCCCACATCACAAAGACATGCTGTAGGTGGATTGGATTCTCTAAATTGGCCCTAGGTGTGCGTGCGCATGTGTGTCTTTTGTGGAAGTTTAGGTGCCAGGCTGGCAACTCAACACTGTAAAACTCTCCTGCCTGTCATGAGCAGGCAGGTGATCCACTGTGGTGACCCCTAACTGGGAAAAAGCTGAAAGAAGAAGTGCTGGTGATCAAATGGCATGTGTTTGAGAAGCACTTTTCAAAAGGGCACAATGTCAAACCCAAATACACAATACTGACTGTGCAGTGCAATTCGGTAGTTTGGTATTTTGAGTGGAGATCTCGATACAGTGTAGAACAGGGAATTTATGCATTTCTTCACTGCAGTGCATTCTTGGTGTTGGTTTAAATAATTTGCAAGGGGTGTGGAGGGAGCAGGTGGTCTTGCCCCCCTGCAAAATAGTAAAAACCATGTCCTGTTGACTTGACAGTGTAATGGTACATTATGCTGCATAGCTTGGATGACCGACGTCACCTAATGTTATGTCGAACACATCAAATGATGCTGGATGGGTAATTCAGTTATGTCAAATACATCAAATTATGTTGGATGGGTAATTCAGTTTCGCTATTATGCCTTTTAGACATTACATATTTCTACTTTTCAGGTCACCATTTACCATTGGTTGATCAATGCAGTTTCCACATTTCAATAGTAAACCTATATCTATCTATATTTATCTATATAACTATATATATTAACTATATATATATATATATATATATATATATATATATATATATGTGTGTGTGTGTGTGTGTGTGTGTGTGTGTGTGTGTGTGTGTGTGTGTGTGTGTGTGTGTGTGTGTGTGTGTGTGTGTGTGTGTGTGTGTGTGTGCGTGTGTGTGTATGCATTCCTGAGAAAGCAATAACTTCTTTTTTTCTTTTTTATTTGCTCTTACATATGCCTAGCTGTATGAATTTGTATAATACTGTGCCAATATCCCTTCCCATGCAAGAAAAAAATAAATGTATGAAATGTGTGTAGAATGTTGTTTTCAAAACGCTATGCTGTGCATGTAGCACTGTGTCCAGGTATAACTTAGTCACAAACACAGAGATGTAGCAATTCATGGAAATTTGCATTTGCTTTGCTGTACAGTAAAACATTTTAAAGTAAAGTTTGTGTTGGTCATTCACTTGACACAGCAACCTCCACTCTAACTAGGGTGTGGTGTCTCACAAACTTCAGCTATGTTGTATGTGCAGATAGAAATACTTTTGAACAAACATTTGTGTTAAGAAACTCTTTAGTTATATTTCTATGGCCTGCACAAACCTGGCTTAGTGTAATGTAACTATTAAGTCATTTAAGTAATAGTAATACATTTTAATGTGCAATTGCAATTTTATTTTCATTATTTATAAATCCATTAATAAATCTTCTTGTAACCCAGTACATGATTTAAATAGTTACATATGCAGATTATTATTTTAATTAAAATATGTCATGTTTGTGTATATTGTGAAAATCTGTTAACACATTACTCATATCCATCTTTTCTAAAAAGATGCTTTTATGATTGCAAACATGTTCATGATTCCTCTGCATTTTATAATAGCATTACAATTATTATTTTCAGGTACACATGTCTTTCTCTGAAAATACCTGTAGTTATGCAAACTTGTTAAACATTTTTTATCTTTAATATGACTTATGAAATAGTGAACATTAGGAAACAAAATTGTTTTACTTACAATAGAACTCTGGCCTTCTCAGCATTACCTAGCTACCCACTCAGCCAGCTGGTCAGCCCTACAGTTCTGCAAGCCATCAAACCAGTGATGACAATACCTGTCAAGGTTAACAAGTGGTCACCCAACTCCTGCCAAATATCTATTTTCTTCCTGTACTATGGCGGGTACAAGCCTTGATCTTTTCATAACAAAAATCATAAACAATTTAGAGCATAATGAATGTTTTCTCATCAGAGCATCTTGGGGCATGGCCTTGTGCCTTTACAAGTGATGCAGTCATTCAAAGTGCCAGAACAACATGAGGAAAGTATGGTTAGGGATGTATTAATCAGGGTTACAGCCACTCCTTGTGGGATGTGATATCTCCATAACCAAATCCTGTTTACTAACAGGGGTATCAGGACAGCTATTGATGCTTTGTCACATACATTTTTTTTTCTTAAAAGAAACCAGTAACCTTTCCCTTCTATGCCTGATTAAAATAGAAATATATGATTAATAATTCCTATTGCTAAGGCTCATTGGTAATGGACACTTTTTTGTACCATAACAACAGTATGTTTCATATTATTTCTTTTAACTTTTCTTTTTTTGTGGGGGGAGTGAATTTCAGTATGTATTTTATTTTTAAATGTTAGGAACTTACGATTTGATTGAGGTGCCAGGGTGTGACATAACATTGGATGGGCATGGATTACACTTCAGAGTGTTGCAAACTTGACTTTCAGATGACTTCGTTTTACTTTTTTTTTTTTTTTTTTTTTTGACACATTCTGATTTTGGTTAGCCTAGGGCCATTTGCATGTACCAAGAGCATGCTTGGGGACAGATGAGAAGTGCTGTGGACTGTAGAGATGTCGGCAGCACATCCGTATTAGTCTGATGTGCATTCATGTTACTTTCACCATGCATTCATGATCAGCAAAAAATGAAATCGCTGATAGATCTTAGGACACTACGATTCATTGAGATGAATGCAATGTAGTTTAATTTGCATATAAAACATATAAATGACCCTGTATTTATTGCAAAAAGTTGAGCATCACCATATTAATTCACCAATAGCTGAGATAGGCTGCAAATGCTTTAGGATACCATAAACATATTATTAAAAATATTGTAATTTAATAAGAATTACTTCACAATATATGTCATTAATGAGTTAAGCATCATATTTAATGAATTTACATATATGATGTGCATGCTATACTAGCAATGACTGATTGCTGGATTTGTGTCATTTTGAAGATGGATTTTATGACAGCAGCAGTGGAAATGATTACTGAAGTCTGAAAATGATAATTACTATGGTATAATTTACTGATTGTGCATACATGAGTATAAATGCAGTGCTCAGGATATCAACAGGTATGTGTGATGAATTGGAGATTTTTGATGTGACGGTGACAAAAAATGGCAATACTATGAATACATGACAATGGCAGAGGGTAGGGCAAGGGTGCTTTTTGTGTAAAAAGTGATTACATCCATTATCTGAATGAAATGTAAGTCATATATTGCAATTTACATGACTGTATTGAGATTTCTGTATATAATTGTATGGTTTAGCAGCATTTTATTTAATGTGGGTGGCAGGAAGACTTGGTGAATGTTTTGTACTTTAAAAACTGATTACATCCAAACATTAGTGTTACTTTCAGACTGTGGCTTTATTTTTTGAACTTGTAATAATGATGGAAAATAATGGATCTAAGCAGAGAAAGGATAACTTCAGCCATGAAGAAAATCAAGTCCTCATGGCAGCAGTTCGGACATATGGGAAACTTCTTTTTGGTAAAGGGGGTCTAGACAAGCTGAGAGGAACACGGCCTAGAATCAAGTAGTTGCTGACATTAATGCAGCAGGTGGCAGAAACCAATAACTGGCACAGTGCAAGAAAAGGGCAAGTGATATGGTAGCATGTGCTAGAAACAAGGCCAGGCAGAATGCAATTTCTCATACCACTAAGGGGGAGGGGACTCCAAATCTTATTCAGTTAAAAACAGATGAGAAATACCTTCTCTCTATTACTGTGACACAGAAGATGGTGGAACAGGAATAATTAAAGGTTGTGTGGACACTATTCCTTATTACCAATGTTTGCAAAAGCAGCAACAGTCATCTGTTCATGAAGGTTGGTTTAAAATCAGTAACATATATTTATGTAGAGAACTGAATGCTGACAAGGAATGATCTCATTAAATATGTCACAAATAATTATCATCAGGTCAAACTTGTACATCAGCACAGAATGGAAATGAAGACAGTGTGCATGCCAAGTGTCCCACTAACCCTTTTGTCAGCATACATTAGTGTACGCTATTCCATTACTATTAATGTTTTCAAATACATTTTTTACAGGGTCAGCATCAAAATCAAACATTTCAACTATACCAATAAATGTGGATGATGTCAGCAGCAGAATGAGTGATGGGTGTTGCTGCTGTTGCTGATGATCATGGTCATGATGATGATAATAACACTGTTATATTTATCAGGAAACCTGAGGGAAGTGGCAGGGAGTGTCCACGTTTAATGGCAGGATCCCTCACCCCACAACATGTTAGTAACTCTGCAGAAAGTGACAATGCATCACAAAGTCAAACACAGGCTGACTGCACAGGAAGAACACAAATGTACCCCTACCCTAGCATCTCCAAGTCCATAGGAACACTTTGAGGATGATGGCAGGCATTCATTCAGAGGTAGCAGTGTCCACAGTGACACCTTTAAAAGGGTAGGCAGGCAGAGGAATTTCTTACAGCTAGTCCAATAAATACATGAAGCACTAGCTGGCCAACAGGAAATGTGCTGTGACATTGTTGGGGCTCAGACCAGGGCCACATAGAGTCAGCTGAAAATGGTCAGAGTCCTCCAGGGTATGTGTGATGTTTTCCCACACAACTTGGAAATGGCACAGAGAAAGGATAATGCCATGATCACACTGAAGTGTAGTATGGTAGCACACCAAGCAACAGTAGCCACCTCAATTCATACCCTAGTTAGGACATACCAGAGTCAAGCTGGAATTAGTCATGCAAGGGGCAGAGGACAGAGTACTATTCAGACATATGGAGGAAAATCACATGCTAATACCATTGTTGCTCAGGAAATGTAAGTGGTAAAGGTGAAAAAGCATGACATATTTCATGCAGGCCATGTCTCTGTTCATTTACACTTAACAAAACCTATTATTCGATGTCACAATCATGGTCATGCAGCACTGTTAGATCAGTATCAGCAGGATCACCTGCATCAAGTAGGTCACAACATCGGCCCAACTCACCTTATAGTTCTCGAAGTAGCCCCTCTTCAAAATCATTTTCACCATCACCTATACAGCAAACACATCAAAAATTGGGAATGCTATATAGACACAAAAAGTTTATGAATCCAAGCACTAAAGAATACTTGCATCCATGTATTTCTTACCCTCCCTGCTATATGGTGCCCCTATACCAACCAATCTCCAAATCACATTAGCAAACAAACTAGCATCCTGTTACAAAATTGCCAAATTTGGAACGTCTGCCATTCCACAAAGATCACTGTACTGTCCTTACTTCACTTGACTGACTAAATCTTCCCTAATAACTGAACTACCAACAATTAACCATGGCACATAAAATAATATATAATCCAAAAAAATGCTCTTCCATAAATGGTGTACTTCAAACCTAACCAAAAAATAAGTAATCTCTGTGGTATCCCCGATGTCTCAAAACAACCCACTAACAAGTGTAGTTGGTCCAAAAACAAAACAGTGTAAGAAGCTTCTCTGTGTGGAAGATTTTCAGTCCATATATCTCTAGTTAATCACTGTATATTAATCAGATCAGACAATAGTAGTAGAAGTAGTGAACTTAAACTCGTCTTAAGTTAAAACAAGTGTACTTAATAAAGGATGTTTGACTGGAAACAGACTGCCTGCCTTGCTTGGATTACTTTCGAATACTTAGTAATGCTGTATAATTATATATTTTATATTATTATTTTTTGTTTTGTTTTGTTTTGTTTTGACTTAAGACGAGTTTAAGTTCGCTACTTCTAATACTATTGTCTTATCTGATTAATATACAGTAATTAACTAGAGATATATGGACTGAAAATCTTCCACACAGAGAAGTTTCTTAAACTGTTTTGTCAAACCTATACTCCCAACCGAGCCCTATGGTCTGAAGACAAACAACTGTTAACTCTATATAGACCAAACAAAGCTGCAGGACTGTGACAAAATGGTATATTGCAAGCACAACTAGCTGTAATTTTGAAAATAATTATATGTCATTGTTGAACAACAAAATGATTTATACAAGATGCTTGTGTTACAAATGCATTAGAAATGTATGTCATGCGCATATCAAACTGCTCTATACTGATGTTTGTGTTGAAAAGGTATTTATAAAAGTGCTGTGTTTAAAATGTGTCCACAGTGTGCCCTACTGGAAGAGAACAAAAATGTACATGCACTATTGTAACTGTTTAAATGTAAATATTTTAACAGTGGAAACTGGGATACATGATGTTAACCTCAGTCTAGTAAACTGTAGAAAAAGTATCTGAAATTAAATTACTTTATAGGACACAATAAAGAAGCTACCTCTCAAGTTTTCAGTGGAACTAGAGACACAAAGTTTGGGCCATGAAGCTTTCTGTATTGTCCTTTGATTGAACTAATTGCTACTTTTGATGCATGAAGGAATACAATTGTTTTATGACTTCCAGCATCTGCCAAAGATGTGAGGAAAGGCCATTCTCTGTATATTTTTACAGGTAGATGCTAAATGCTGCCAGCTTCTAGCAATGGGGGATTGGCCTGAAAACTAGAAGTCAGGTGACAAGAATTGATGTCATCCTGAAAACTATCCCAGCAGTAATATTTTACCTTTCACCACAACATCTGCCTTGCTCTAATGAAGTAAGTGTCTAGGGAATGGTATAACTCTCTTAGATACAGTCAGGAATATAGTAAAGCTTAGTTTTGAACTCTGATGTTACTGTGAATATATATTTAGTATTGTCCTGTTCTTTTATTAATTATTAAATATATCTAAACCTTTTATTGTGGCTGATCTGTGTAGAGATATTTAAGTTTTGAGAGTACTTGCATATTTATTTGGTGACATTGTGTGGGACACACCTAATAGCCCTGCCCTTGGTCAAAAAAATTGTATTAGTATTAATATTACACAGTAAAATTTGGACACCATTTGTTTTTAAGGGCCCTAAAGTAGCAGATAAGAGGTGACTGGTGGCAGTTGCAACTACCTTGTAGTCTGGGCGCAAGGTGTCATAGCTAATAAACCTATGCCAGCCATTCCCAGGTGTGTGCATGTGTGTGTGTGTGTGTGTGTGTGTGTGTGTGTGTGTGTGTGTGTGTGTGTGTGTGTGTGTGTGTGTAAATCAAACCTCAAAGAGTGTGTGTCTGTGTGTGTGTGTGTGTGTGTGTGTGTGTGTGTGTGTGTGTGTGTGTGTGTGTGTGTGTGTGTGTGTGTGTCAGCTACATGGGCAGGAACACAAAGCACGGGTTAGACAGAGAGGGTGCTAGAGGGCTTGGCTTGGTCACTCAGCTGAGATCTCAACTCTATAGCTGTGCCAGAGTTGAGTCTTATTGGAGATATGAAGGAAGAGGGAGAAACCATCCCCAGACTGATTGTGGTCTCTGTGTACACTTAAGGGAAACTGGACTTGATGCCGAGAGCTGCATCTTGAAATACTGCCAGTGGTGAGGACTGGGGCTTCTTGATTACTGGTTGGCAGTGGTGGGATATCCACATCACAAGAACAATCTCTCTAACCCTATTCCTTTACCAAATTATGGAACACACTACCACTACACATTAGGACTACACTAAATCACAGGAACTTTAAATTCAAGTTAAAACAGCAACTACTCAAATCAAGTGACTGTCCTTGTAGAAATACAATATAATTACAAACAAGTATGCCATAAGTCCAACATGTGTCCTTCTTTCTCACCCTTCTCTACTCCACATCACTATTAATTTATATTCTACATTATTTATGCCTCTCATCTCTAACTCTTATGGAACCTAAACCACCTTGCCCCACTATCTGTTACACCCATATCCAAAACATTATTTAATACCTAATTTGTACTATCCCAACTATCACCCACTATCATCTTCTCACAAAATATATCCATATTCTACTGTAATCTAAACAACTTCCACTTTTCTAGTTGTAAATATGCATATAAGTTTATATAAAAAATAGATCTTGACAAAAGAAGCATAGAGCAGAATTACACATTTACTGCAGCTTATTAGAAACAAATCCTTATGTAACACTGAATCTTCTGCCATGACTAGTTCTGTTTCTCTCCTACATTTGTGTATTATATTCTATGGTATTGGAAGATTGTATTGAATATTGCATTGTAATGTAAAGTTTCTTCCCGGGACTCCGCTCAAAATGGGTTACCCACCCAGTCAGACTTTCCTGGTAACCAAATGTCAAATAAATAAATAAACCTAGTCTATCTATAGGAGATCTATATGACTTATTTGATCTTGAACTACTGTGAATCAGCTTCAGAAACACAGCTGTATGTTTAACTGGTATGGGGGTGGGGTGATCATGCTTGCAAATTGCATTTCATCCCCATAAAACTAGTATGTGCACCATCAATGAAAGGTATAAAAAAATCAGCGTAAAATGGATTATCATTCATACAAGTGGCAGTTACCTACAACATAAAAGTATTGCACAAAACTTTCAGGTGAAATATATAATAAGCGAATGACAGATTAAAATGAGTATTCTACCAGGTAAATTTACATTGCTTCCACATCACCCACCCCACTGCACAAATGATGATAGTTTTTTTATGTTTCTGAAGTCAGAAATTATTGTGCATGACAGTATAAAACTAATCTGATATACAGTATGACAGAATAATCCAAGAAGAGATGGCATAATATAAAAATTGTATAATACAGTTTAATTGAATTTGTAATGTATTAACTCATGAAGTATTTCACTGTTGGCAATATTCAGAACTTGAATACTTAAATAAGCAGTACAGCAGAACTTATAATCAAAGCAGACAAAAATGTGATTGATTTTCATAAAATGCCTTATCACTAAACATGAGTTAATGAGCACTCAGGCATGACTTTAAGTAACAATAATATGAGTAACTTTTCTAAAAAATAAAAAATATATTAAGATGACAGAAGATGTCAGATGTACAGTGACAGCAGACCATACAGCATAGCTCACATATATCATTGCATGCATCAATTATATTCTATGTGTTTTTTTTTTTTACAATAAAAGAAACACTAACCTGAATGTTATGATCCATAGTTGTGGACTAGATGCTGCCTGTTTACCTGCACACCCTCATGTCATTTATGAGCTCACAATATGGCATCCATTACTACTGCTGCCAGTTGGTCACCACTAGTGATAGTAAGACTGGAACTGGGAGCTGCAGTGAAAGTATGGGTAACTTCACCACCAGACCAGCACATGATCATCTTTTGCAGAATGCAACATGCAGTGAACATCCTGCTCACAGTAGCTGGGTCACAATGAATGGCATGAATAATCTTAATGACAATACGGGTCTGGGACAGAGATGTATTATACATTTCCTGTGCAGCTCCACTTGGAACATTGAGCATGAGATGAATTGAGCATTGAGACTTGGTCATGAGCCATTGTTCCAGTGGATATCCAGCATCACCTGAAAAAAAATACAGAGAAAGTGGGAGGAGAAAAATACATTCCACCATGAATAACTACTTTAATACAATATAAAAAATATTTTTCCACTTACAACAAAATGACTACTGGGCACCCTACCATACAGGAAGAGGTGGTAGAGTTAGCTAGTGTGCCAGATAGGGGAATCTTGTGCACAGCCAGGATTCTGGGCTGAGAGGTTGATGATACACCCCATGATGAGAGGAGGTACTGCCAGCCATGCCAGGAGAAGTAGGGCAGTCGATGTACAGCACAGCTAACTGGACTTTTGTAAACAATTATATATCAATTGTGTATCAAACTGATTTGTACAGATGCTTGCATTTAAAAATGTATTTGTAAAGTTGTGTTAAAATGTATCAACAGTGCTTCCTGATGGACAGAAAAGAAATGTATATGCATTATTATAACTGTTTAAATGTATATATTGTAACAGCATATACTGGAAGACAAGAGGTTAATGCACCTGACTTTGAAAAAAATATTCTTGAAATTAAATTACTTTATGGGCTAAGCCATAAAGATGTTAACCCACAGTATTGAATGGAGCCAGAAATGCAATGTCTGTACTAGAGAATAATTTGTAGCTCCTGTAGGAAAAGTGGAATGGCTTTATTGTTTTATGGCTTCCAGATGTGCTTGTGTGTATATTTTTGACATGTAGGTGCTAAAACCCTGGCAGCTTCTAGTGATGCAGGATAGAGCGGGAAACAGAGTCAGATGACCAGATGTGTGTGATTTCATTCTGAAATCCAGAAATAATATTTAGATATTAGTAGGAGATTGCTCTCAGTATTCTGCATTCTGTCTTGGATCTGAGAACAAGGCCATGCACCCATCTTGCCTTGCTCTATTCAGTAAGTAGGAATAGTAATTCTTTTAATCAATCAGGAATAGATAGTGAGGCTAGCTAAATACTGTTTTTCTGTATATGTATGAAACTTTCTATCTGTGTTATTTTTAATATTTCCTGTGTCTGAAACTCTGGTGTTTACTGTAAATAGGTATTTCGTATTTTCATGTTATTTTATTATTTATTATTAAATATATTTAAACTTTTTACTGTGGCTGGTCCTTTTTATAAAATATTTAAGTTTTGAGAGTATTTGCACATATTTATTTGGTGATAACTCTGGGCACTCTGGAAAGCCTGACTGTTTAGTCAACATTACCATTTGTATTAATATTAACTTCATTCAGTATAACTGGATACCCTTTCAAGAGCCTTATAGTAACTGACTGGTGGCAGTGAAACTACCTTATACTCTGGACAGAAGGTGGCATAGCTATTAAATATACGCCAACCTTTCCCAGGTGTGTGTGTGTGTGTGTGTGTGTGTGTGTGTGTGTGTGTGTGTGAAAATGACATCTCAGAGAGTGTGTGTGTTAGCTACTTGGTGCAGGGACATGAAGCACTGGCTTTACAGAGAGGGTGTTGGAGGACTTGGCTAGGACACCTGGCTGAGGACCTAATCCTACAGCTGTGGCAGTTGGGGAATCTTATTGTGGACCTGGAGGGAGACAAATAGAGACACCCACATCCCAGGCTGAGTGTGTGCCCTGTGTGCTCTTAAGGGAAATTGCGCTTGATGCAGAGAGGTCTGCATCTGGAAATATCCATTTGTATTTCAACTAAACATCCCTCTCTAGTGTCAGTGGTGAGGATTCAGGCTCCTTGATTACTGGCCCAAAGTGGGGATGTCACACTCCCACATGTATCACATACAATCTGAAAATTCATGGAATAGTGGCCCTTCCAGTTGTGGTACTAATGCCCCTGTGGACCAGAAGTGGCCCTAATTGCAATATAGGTTCAGTCTACCACACCAACTACCTCAGGGAAAATATGCCAGCCCATAAAAGGCACACATAGTCCTGGGTTTTTCCTGAGATGACACCAAGAAATAGATATACTGATCCACACTTGCCAAAAGTATATCCAGGGACTGCTGCAGTATCCTCAAGGCAGAAGCCTGTAAGATCCCAGCGTGTCCCTAGACTGTCGCTGGAAGGTCCTCTTAGCAAGTATAGTGAGGGCTATATATATCTTAAGGTCCACAGGGATAGAAAGTTGACCCATTCCTTCAATGTCCCTATGGGGGTCAAATATACCCACTAAGAGCCTTGTAATGTCCCCGTCCACTCTGGACCTATCAGGGATTTTATTTATTTATTTATTTATTTATTTATTTATTTATTTATTTATTTATTTACTGCATTTGTTTACAGGGAAAGTCCACTGAGCCAGAGATGAGCCCATTTTCAGTGGAGGCCCGGAGAGAAAAGCTCCACATGTAATTACATAAAAAACATATAATTTTCTGAGTGTCAAAGTTATAATAAGTTATCCAAGTTATCCTTTGCTTATATTTTCACCTTGGCCCAGACAAAACAAGCAACTCAGACATGGAAATATCAAAGCTAACTGTAAGAGGCAGCATTTTCACTGCTTGTTTTAAGTCTAATAGATTTGGCTTGGTTTCTCTTTGTATAGTCATCTGCAACCATAGCAAAAAAGTGGGAAAATCTGAATGTAAATCGCAAATGGTGTACACCATAATTCATTATTATATAAAGATATACATCATTCCTCATTTCCATCTCATTATTTATACTTTTGCATAAGCATATCCAAGGTCATCTTGCAGTTGCGTAAATGGCCTCTGTGAATTGCAGCTCAGCTGTGCTCATTCATGAACAACAGCTATCTTAAGCACATTTGTGTTACTGCCTATGAATACTGACCTTAGGCTCATGCATGTTTTAGTGTAATTAGGCAATTGAAATTTTGTTATTTTTTTACCTCTTCACCTGGTAGGACATACACACACACACACACACACACACACACACACACACACACACACACACACACACACACACATACATGCACACTCACACACACACACACACACACACACACACACACACACACACACACACACATATAGATAACTACAAATAATCATGTCGCCTCTTAGATGAGATCCAAAATATAACAAAAATTCAAATCACAAGTAATCACAATGCAAAACAAGGTCACTACACTACCTGGAAAGAGTGATTAGAAATGAACAGTGAAATGCTGTCTTGTTCTTCTCTGCAGGAATGTAGTCCAAGAAAACAAGCAGAAACAAATTGTCCCTTTGTAAAGTGAGTAACATCTCACAAACAGTTATCACCTCAAACTCTGAAGGCTAATCAACTGTGCTATGAGAAATCTTACACTGAGAACAGCATGCAAAGCTCAGTGAATCTGTTGGCAAGTCAGTGTGGCCATCAGTTTGGAAGTGAACAGAGCTGTGCCTTTTTCCTAGGAGTAATGAGCTACTCAATTCATGTTTCAGAAAGTCTTAGATCGATTTGCCTGCTTGCATTGCTGTCTAACGTAATAGGTTGAGGCACACTAGTATTACATTATTATGTAACCCTCAGTACACATGAAATGGTTGTGGAGTTCTGCTATGACAAGAGTAGCTCCAAATTAGATCTTGCTGATCAATAATACATTTCTTGCAGTAATAGCCAATGAGATTCTATATCCATTAACAGGGATGGATCATGGTACAGCCCCCCCTCCATAAAAAAAAAAAAAAAACAGTCAATTTATTTTTTTTCTATAAAACTTACTTCTAGCACTACCACAACCAGAATCGGAACTCTCTGCATCTGTAGAATTCTAAAGTGATCTGCAAAAAAAAAAAAAAGAAAGAAAGAAATGACATATCTCTGCTTGCTGGGATGTTTACAGCTCAGCTCTCTGTCTACATCATACTAGAAATAAGATATAATAGGATTAAGACATAATAGGAACACCTTATTATAGATTTTCATACCTTCTGCAGAAGAAAGTCAGAAACCTCAGAAAAAAGTGTATCACTAGTCTGGTGTTTGAAGTAGTGTGGAGCCCTTCCTATTGACTCAAGCAGCCTTAGGTGAATGAGACAGCCTGAGGCTGAAAGGAAGGAATTAATATGGGTGTAAGTGCAGAGGCAGAGCCAGAGTTAGAATAAGTTTTATTGCTGTCAATGCTTTTGTTACAGGCACGCTACCTGCTACTGCCAGCATTTTCAATTTCCATTACAGTCAGACATCAGCATTCTAATCAATAAGTGCCTGTCAGTGGAGGTCTGGGCAGAATGTGCATGATAACAAATGATCATTGACAGAGTGTTGCATCGAGTTGAGGTTTTAGCAGGATTCCTTCTGTGTAGAGAGTAAATGGATACCCTATCTCTGTGTGGAGTATTAATGTACTCCCTGTCCCTGTGTGAAGTGTAAATGTACTCCCTGTCCCTGTGTGGAGTGTGAATCTACTCCCTGTCCCTGTGTGAAGTGTAAATGTACTCCCTGTCCCTGTGTGGAGTGTGAATGTACTCCCTGTTCCTGTGTGGAGTGTGCATGTATTCCCTGTCTCAGTGTGGAGTGTGAATGTACTCCCTGTCCCTGTGTGGAGTGTGAATGTACTCCCTGTTCCTGTGTGGAGTGTGCATGTATTCCCTGTCTCAGTGTGGAGTGTGAATGTACTCCCTTGTCCTTTGTGGAGTGTAAATATACTCCCTATCTCTAGAGTATGAATGTATTCCCTGTCTCTGTGAGGAATTTATCAATGTGCTTTGGTTTCTTCGCTCAGACACTGACTATATAATATATGCCTCTTTTCATTTGAACTTTTACTTTCATCCCAATGAAGCACCAAAGAAGTATAAAGAAGGTAACTATCCCTTTTTGCAGAGGCAGGAAAACAGGCACTATTCCCAGACAGCATTCATATATCCTTGCATGTGTATTCTCAGTTTATAAGGGGACTACTATTTTTTTTAGTTTTGAACATTAAATTTAGATACAGACTGCTTTCCCTTGAATTTCATTCCTTACTTATGAATGTTTCCCTTCCTGCAGCTGACCAGCAGGGAATTTCAATGACTTTCCACATTTGCTAGGTCTACCAGTCCCTCCTGCTCTCCACAGACTTACTCCAATAATGGCTGCAGCTGACAAGGAGATCAGGGCATCCTGACTCCTAATCATGCTGCATGCTGGAAGGACTTTTTTATTTTATGACTTACCATTGCCCCCCCCCCTTGCATTTTTCTTGGTAAGTCAAAGAGTTTCTCTCCTCTGTGGACCATGCCTCATTGCAGGGCATGCTTAAGTAAATGCCTCCCCCCAAGGATGAGCAAATCCATCCTTCCCTGCTAGTGTCTCAGACAGTTGAGCCTTTAATTGAATCTGTGCTGTTTAAGACATAGCTAGAGATTTAACCATCTTCACCACGGTGCTAGGTCTTACTAGTGACCTTTTGTTTAGGCCATCATTAAATCAATAGGTTATAAAAAATCTCTAAGCTACACCTCAGAGTATCTAAAACCAAACAACAGCCCCTAAGGCAAGACAATGTACCCAACACTTTAGTCATATGTGACTCTATAGTCAGGTACACTGATGTCCCACTCACCAGGCTGAACAAGGAGAAAATTACAGTCAGCTGCCTGTCGGGTGCCAGGATTTGCCACATAACGCATGCACTTAAGTCACTCCACAACAAGTACAAATATGACTCTGTCATTGTCCATGTTGGAGTGAATGACTTGAGACGTACCTCCCTGGACTACATGGAAGAGCTTTCAGATCATGTGACCCAGGCAGGTATGACCCAAGCCCTGAGTAGCATCCTGCCTTTGCCCAGAATGATACCACAGTATAAGGACACAATGATTGACTTTAACAATTGGCTAAGCTTCTGGTGTCATTCAAAGGGGATCCAGTATCTGTCTGCCTGGGAAGACATGATCGACAAACCATGATGCTTCGCCAGAGATGGTCTGCACCTGTCACCCCTGGGATTCAGGTTACTGGCTAAAGCTCTTGCCACCCCTATAGTGCCTTTTTAGGCAAGGTTCAAAGGACAAAACCACCACAGATACAAGCATGTAAAATCTGAAGGTAATGCTACTCAATGCTAGAAGTCTAAACCTCAAAATGCTCTCTCTTAAGGCACTCCTAAAAATGGAGAACATCGATATCTGTGCAGTAACTAAGACCTGGTTCAAGGCTCCAGAGAACACCCCTGCAATACCAGGCTACAACTCTTACCACACTTTTCGGCCACCAAACCAAGACCGAAACACTAAAGGTGGAGGAGTGTCCATATTCACCAAGGATATTAACACCTCCAGGCTAGTTGCCCAACACAATGCATCTGAAATTCTCCAGGTGCAAATAACACTAGGTAAGACTGCAATCCAAACTGTAGCTTAGGAATTATTGCAGTCTTAGTGCAAGAAAAACAGTAGCCAGAATATGGGGAGTGAGATTTAAAATGACTAAACAAGAGAGTAATCTCTTAAATATAATGATATCAGCAGAGCACATCAATAAGCCAGGGGAGTAAGCATGTGTGAATGTTGGGGAGGATAAATTGAGTGGTGTGAGACAGAATCAAGGAAATCATACTGCTTCAGTCTCATTCAAATGTGATATGTATCTGTAATAATCTGTAATAATGTGTCCAAACCATAAGGTTGCATGCACCTCCACATAGACACTGGATGGAGTAAAATGGGTCACTAACATGGTGTGGGGACTCCTATGAATAAGAAAACTGGCAGAGGTTGATCAGGTCAGAAGAATCCCAAGAAGAAAAGGAGATGAAAGTGAGAGACAAGAGACAACCTGCAAAGGATTAGCAGCACAACATATTGATCTGAAGCTTAGAACAGAGTATAAGAAGGACACAAATGTTTCTTCCCAGAAAGGCCTATGTCTGCATAAAATGGCAATCTATGATAGATTGTAGAGATATATACATTGACATTCATTTATTCTTTCATTCATTCTTTCGTTCATTCTCTCATTACCCACTTAATTCAGGTTCATGGGTAGTTGGACCATATATGGGCATTCAGTGGCTGCAAAGCAGAGCAGCTAATACTGGAAAAGACTTAGGTATGTCACAGGATGTGCACACACTCTGACACAGCATGCTCACCAAATGGCAGTCTGGAGGAACATCACTTCACCTGTGTTATGGCTCGGGGAAATGGCAGGAAAACACAGCACCTGTAGAAAGTCCATACAAACATAGGAAGGACATGTAGATATGGAGCAATGAGGAATGCCTAAGAAGGTGAGCTTGACAAAACTATACTGAACTTCTGTTTAATTATAATATGCTATAAACAAGCATACTGTAAGAGCAAACTAACTATAATTAAGATGACAGTGTATCATTGTCAGTAGAAAATAAGAGTTTACCACAAGTAAAAAGAAAATAAGTATGCAGATAAGCAGGATGGAATAGATATGAGACAACACTGTTTCATCTAAAAGAGAGTAGGTATACATGATAAAGCTGTATGAATTTTATATGAGCTAGAATGTTCTGTCATCCAAAAGAAAATAGATAAACATAATAAAGCAGTACACATTTGATATGAGCTAATACAGTGTCTCATCCTTTCATTATTGTAACATCCTCAGCCATCTTTTTTATGTTAAAAATTACAAGTATTCTTAATGCTGTCCCAGCTAAGGGCCGAGTGCCGAGATGGCTAGCAGAGTCCCCCTGCCTCTCTTTCTACACTAGCTTTGGCGCGCTTGGAAAATGCATTGGATTTGATTGTGTAACCAGCTGCACATCTGCTCTGTCAGACAGATTTGGGCTGTAGCTATAGCAACCCTAATTCCTGGGGGACTGGGAGAAAACAAAAGAAAATATAGAGAAAGACTCCAAATAATATTCTGTACTGCCCACCTGAGCACACTAAAATAAGCCAGTACATTTTTCTTTGCTTGAGTTTCTTTTTTGTTATACTGCGGAAACATATCCATACATAAAAAAGAATGCAGCAAAAATGCAGAATACTCTGTACTGTGTGTGTGTGTGTGTGTGTGTGTGTGTGTGTGTGTGTGTGTGTGTGTGTGTGTGTGTGTGTGTGTGTGTGTGTGTGTAAGCGCGTGTGTGTGCATGTGCGTACAACTGCATGTGTGAACTATGACCAAAGAGATGCAGATATTTGTATTTACAGGCAAAGTAAACTTATTCATAAATACCCGTTAATTAAATCCCTTTTCTAAAACATATCTGCTGGATTTCACATCATCTCTTGTGGCACATTCATCCTGCAAAATGGTTCTGTAACATAAAGTAAAACAAAATATATATTGAGTGCAGATGTAGTGATGCACCTTTTCTTTTCTATCTTTGCTGATCTTTATTTTATTTATGTAGCTGCTGTTGATACCAATAAACCTTGTACTATATGCAACACAGTTCATTTAGCCTCGTTTAATCTTTGTTACTTTCTTAACTACTGATAAGGACTGCTGAGCCTTAAATGGGTCAGAGCATACATAGCTCTTTGCTATTCTGTTGTTCTCTTCCCTTTAAGCAAATGGCTAGTAATGGTAAATTTGTCTTTGAAGTGTGTGTGTGTGTGTGTGTGTGTGTGTGTGTGTGTGTGTGTGTGTGTGTGTGTGTGTGTGTGTGTGTGTGTTTAAGGAAGTGGGATGGATAAGCCCTTTTTGACTTTGTTTCCAGATGCAGCAAAGAAAACAGTGCACAGGCCTATCACAGACTGTTCACAAAAGTCAGACATTAATTGCCTGAAGAAATTGTTAACCTTTGCAGCCCATATATGCATGTTGTAAATTAATCTTCTAGAAAATTATAGCTTGAGTGCTGCTGGCTATATGCTCATTTCAAGTTTTCTGGTGCAAGTATAGTGCATAACCCCCTAAGTGCATTAAGTAGGCACATCTATAAAAGTGCATACTCAATCACACAAACTATGTATGTGTCTATCTATCCATGTGTGTGTGTGTGTGTGTGTGTGTGTGTGTGTGTGTGTGTGTGTGTGTGTGTGTGTGTGTGTGTGTGTATAAAATTACGGTTTGTACTCTGTGAACTAAGATTTTAAAATCGTGTACATGTACTCTTCCGCATTTAAAGCATTTTCAATATAAGAAGTTCTTATGTGGTTCTTGCATAGAATGATTTTTAAGGAAATCAAACACACATTAAAAACAAGGATTAGCCTCCTGTTTTCAGACATCTTTATTTGCAGTTTAAAACATTTCATAACAACAACCAATAAGCAGGGAATCATAGACTCTTGTTTTCATTGCTATTTTTCTTTAAGACAAGCCTTTATTGCCACCTAGAGGCCAATTCTAGAATCAGTCATTTAGAAACAATTTGTGAAATCCTACAAATAGAGGGCTTGCCAAGAGAGTTCAATAATTATCTCATCTTCTTAATAGACTATCATCAAAATGTAATGAGTAGGGAACTGATGCATGTGTTAAACAGAGGCAAAAGTACACTTGATCGAAGCAGTTGTCGCCCACACCAAACTTGAACGTCAGACTCTTTAGTATCCCATAGCAGTCCAAGTGGGAACTGCTATTCAGCATCTGTGAGAAAATAATACCAGTCTGCATAATTGGTCCTGAAGAAGTTCTAGCTGATGAAAATATAACATCTTATCTAGCTCATATACAGTTTTTGGAAATGCCTGTCATTATCTTGTTTATGTTCTTTCTATACTTACTTTTAGAATGCAGTACAGAGAACCTAACTAACCAAGATTTATAGATTAGTACTAGGCTAACTGTCCTCAAGGCCATTTTAAGCCTAGCCAATTAGGCCATGTGAGACTCAAACCCTGCACATTGTGTTTCTAATGTAAGCACCTTAATCATTACACCAACCTCCATCTTAACCATTGCACCAACCTCCCACCCAGATGGGATTAACATTTGCAGTACTTTGTCTCCCATTAATAATTTAGCCTTCATCTAAACTACATACATACCCAAATACTCAGGTAGACTAATTAGATAAATAAATAAAAGCTGTCAGTAAGGACCAAGTCTCAACATAAAAATGTAAATAATAGTTTTATGGCCCTGATATACTACCAAAGCAGTGGAGCTAATAATGCTCTGGACAGACAAACATATTTCAAAATGTACTGCAAAATCATTGCTGATATTATCAGAGACTATATGATTAAGCTAGGTAATGTATACAGGACCACAGACATAGTAGTTTCAGCTACTATTAAGTACTAGAGGCTAATCAGTAGTTTTTGTGACAGTTACAAAATAAATTACTTCCCAAATAATTCAAAAGTGTGTCCATATATCACTATAATACTTTCTCTAAAATACACATAGCAGATTTATTTAGTTTCCTGCTGGAACCACAGCTGGTGTAGCAGTGATGCTTCTGTATCAATATTTTTAATATAAATGACCATTTAAATATACATGCCATACATCCATTGCCTGTATATTCGCAGTACTTCTCCAGTAGCAATAGTTCCACTTAAATCATTTCTCCGTATCAAGCTCAAGCTACTAAATTTTGAGTTCTTTAGTTGCAAGAGTCTTTAGGATAGAGTTTAAAATGTTTGCTTTGCAATTTTTGCAGGATGTCAAGCCATAGCTCTATATCTGCTATTGTATGCTCAAGAGCAAAGTTAAAAACAACCAGGGACAAAGGTCCCAAATCAGGGACAATTTTACAATACTGTAACTATTCACTTAGAAAATAAATAGAACAAGAGTATTTGTATTAACATGCATTTTTAAATTGTTTTGGTTCCAAGCACAGCTGACTGTCATTAATCATGCCTTGCACGATTCCTTGATCACCTGCTCCAGCATCTCCACTTATATGACTTGCCCTTTCAGACCAGGGCCACAGCCTCCGCCATTCTGGATATACTGAGTGTAAGCAGTTGGAAAAATGTATAGACAGGAGATAAGGACAGCCTAGCATAATGCCATCCTGACAGCTGCCCAGTGCTATGTTTAGATGATCTACCCCACAGTTCTAGCCAATCCCTTATCTGCATAATGATTTAGTTGAATTGCAAATTAGTCAAATAAAATACACATGAGGATATTTAATTAAACTCCAATTTCATCGATTCTTGTTTTGTTTTTTTTTTTTTTAAGTTTTTTAAAAAAATTTGTTGTATAGGTTGGGATTAATTTAATTTAATTGTGGCATGGGTTATATTTTTATATTTAAATTTGGCTGCTCTTTTTTTTTTTTTTTTGGATTGCTGGGATTTGAGATCACAGAAAAGTATAAGGGAGAGGTGGCCTTACCTGCATTGTTGGGCAGTCTCAGAATTTGTACATATAAATAGCAGGAGGGTTAGGCATGTAGAAGGATATGCACCCCTGCAAAAACTACTAATTTTATTTATTTTTCAATGGCACAAGGTTTTTTTTTCAATATTTTAGCTATTGATTATTTTGCCTTTCAGGTATTGAACATAAACTTGTGCAAAAAGTATGCGCATACTTTTTAACTATTGTCATTAGTTGGCAAAAATCACGGCTAATGCTTTTATAGAAATACTGTCTTTCCTGGTGGGCTAGGGCATCTGGCAAAATGCCACTCCTCCTCATCCTCCCATTTGATTCTTCAAGCGATAGGCCCACTAATCAAACCTTAGACACCTTGATCACAGGCAGGGCTCCATAACCCACTGCTGCAGTACTGGCTATTAATATGCATTTTCTGATGAGTAAGAGGTTTGTAATTGTTAAACAATGATAGTAACTCTCACTGATTTGTCACAACATCTCAACTGTCAGTAGGGACAGAGCAAAATTTTGAAGCAATGTCTTAGACAATTTGGAAAATTAGGGGCACTCAAGTGGTATGAAAATGAAACCCTGTACTCAAAGTATGGAGTTTAAAATCCTATGACCAGGCAGAGTCCGTAATCTGGACATTCAAAGACTCAAGGCACACTAGTAGAATGTGCCACAAGAAATAATATGAAATTCATTAAGTGCATTTTTGACAGAGATTCACATTCTGCTGCCTACCTGAATTGACATTTATCAAATAAGTGAAAAAACAAAAATACACAGAGAAATCACAGTTCTAAAATGAATCTTTATTACAAAGTATGAATGTTTTCAGACTGCTGGTAGTCCCTTCAAATCTTGCTTAAATACCCTTCATGATGACATCATTTCTCTAGTATACTCCTAAAAATTGTGTAAACTATGTGTTGTATATAATTTATTCCATGATCACAATTTTTCTAAAACCTGTATTAAAATATATTCTGATAAAAATATAAAATTTAATAAAGTAATGGTCTCATATTTAAAAAAATGTATTTGTCAAGTATTTATTAATTTATTTAATGATGTGTTTAAAGGGATAGTCCGACTGGATAATTTTATCAATTTTCAGAGCAGGTCTGGGAAGAAAAGTTCCACAAATAAGAAAATAAATAAAACAGGAGAAAACTGACATCATATTACAATATACAATAAATAAATACATTAATACAAATATGAATACATATAATAATACATATATACCATTAGCAAAGCAAGATAAATACAATATCCTGTAGCACTGAAACATGTTCACATGTTATAAGAGAGTGAGTTTATTAAACGTCAGTGATGAATAATCAAATAGTGGATAAGAAGGAGGTGAGAAAGGAAAAAAGTGTGAGAAATAAAAAATTGTTAGAGGGGGTAAGTAGAGTAGATATGGCAGACAGGAGAAGCAATGAGTAAAAACAAGATTAAGAGTAAAGGAAATAAGAGTAAGAATAAGAGAAATAAAACAAGGAAAAGGAGACAGCGGAAGTATATAGGTCTTAAAGGAGTAGGAGCCAAGATTATTAGCCAGGAGAGCAATATGTGCAAAGACGAGTGTGAGAGGAATTCTTTCAGTTGAAGCTTAAGTAAAATAATATTATGTATAGTCCTGATTGATGAAGGGATTCTAGACTTTTGCCATACAGTGAGAGCACAGATTTTGACTGCAGTTTTTGTAGAGCTTATAGATATCAAGTATATTTTTTTGTAAGTAGATCAAAGGTGACGGTTTAGGATGCAGCGATGGAGAACTCTATTTGTACTTATAGCTTGGCAAAAGGTGGGATTAAACACAAATTTGTGTGTTAAAGGGAAGTTGGTTATAATTTACTTTAAGATACAGGAATAAAGTCCTCAACTCTGGATGAAGTAACCAGCGATAATAAAGTCCTCAACTCTGGATGAAGTAACCAGCGATAATAAAGAAGAAACAATAAAAAAATAAAACTCGCTGGATACACACTCTTTATTGGAACTCTTTATTGGAAAAAAATTTGAGCGCTTTTGCAGTCCTCTCTGCTTCATCAGACATATTATAACAGTTAAAACTTCATTTAAATAGTGATGCATCATGGTGTCAACCAATCAATTTCATGTTAAAATCAGTAAACCAAATAATAATGCTTATGGTATAAAGGTATAAAAAAATATATATATATATATATATATATATATATATATATATATATATATATATATATATATATATCAACACATATAAAAACACATAAGAAGACTATATAAAATGTGAGAAGCATTAAGGTTTAAGACAGTTTGGTGAAGCTGCTCCAAGTTTGGCGACTTAGCCACACACGGAGTGAATCTCAACTAAATCCAAGGCATCCACGGTGATCAACAAAAATAAGTATATTTTAAGCTTACATTGAACTTTTTGAACTGTATTTTGCTTAAACTGCTGATTCATTTTTGCTGCTGTTGCTGCTGTGACTGTTTTTCTGCACTTTGAAATCCTAGTACTTCTGTATTTCATAGATTTCATAGCATAGGCTAGATTCAGAGCTGCTGAATCTAGGCTGTTTGGCATACATTCAGCACTAAAACCAGACATCCTACATTATGAAGGTCCTCCTGCACCTTTGGGGCAGAAGTGTGCAGCCCAGAACCCATCTGAATTGGGGATTGTTGGAATAAAGCACTGTTTTGAGCTCTACCATTGGCTAGTTTGTGTTAAAACTATTTAACTTTCCTTGTATTTAAGCGTCATGTTTGCACATAGCTGCACACCATGCAATGGGGTTTAGCCCTGCCTTGTATTGATGCAAATGCTTAGAAACAATTTTCCCTCAATATCTGCTAGAGAACCCTCCTTAGCTCCACTGCCTCTCTGTGTTCAACTCAGCTGTGCATTCTGATGTGCTGACGCAGTCTTACACCCTTAGCCTTCCACAGAATAGACACCCTTGTTAGTCTCACAAGCAAATCCTGGTCCATCTAGCCCACCCCCATGAGTCACTACAGTATATACCTGCCATAATGGATTGACAGTTTCCCACTGTTTCTCCAGCTAACCTAATTGACATGACCATCCTGAGGCAATGTAGTAATTGCCTCATGTATACTGACAACCATTTGCTCCTAAAGCAAACAAATACAGTATGTGAGAGATGTAAATATACCATGAAATTACAATCAGTCTCTCACATATCAACAAACAAGACATAAAACAGATTGTCAGCATGCACACTTTGGGAATTACCCTATATAGCCACTTTAACAAATGTATTGACTTGGCTATGCCTAACAGGAACAAAACCAGGTCTTCCCAAAAAAACAAGCCACCCTGGTGGACTGTAAGTGTAAATAAGTTATACAACAAAACAAAGAAAATGATATCTAAGAACGGGAGGGAACTAACTCAACAGAGGAAGAATATCTTCCACAGCTTCAACAAGCAAATCAGATATCTTGTTAAGTCTTCTAAGACTAGCTACTTGTCTAAATTAGCATCCTTAGCTAAAGACAATCACAAGACATTCTTTAGCTATGCCCAAAACCTAACAGGGAGTGCCCAGCTGTGTGCTAAATGTATAGTAGATGGTGCCACTCATAATTAACCTGAGGAAATTGCCAATCTACTAGCCAACAGATTTGGAAATAATTCACCCTACTGTCCCCACCTGACATACCCCAAATCATTCCTGACACCAGTCCTCTACCAAGTATCTCCAAAGAATAACTCATACAAGCCTTATCCAAGGCAAAAACACAGCCTCTATAGGACCAGATAACATCTGAGGCTGCTTACTAAAAAATCTAAAACAAGAGCTAGCAGAACCACTCAGCACTCTCTTTACCCATAGCCTGAGAACTGGCTTTGTCCCAGCAGAGTGGAGAACAGCAACAGTAATCCCCTTGCACAAAGGGGGTACATCAACTGGCCCTGGAAACTATCAACCCTTAAGGCTAACCAGCCTTATCTGCAAGGCCATGGAAATAATCATCATAAACCTTATCCTCAAGGACATAGGCAATCTTCATACTCTTAACCTAACCCAGTTTGGCTTCATCAAGGGTAGAGCTTACTTATTAAACCTTGTGGACTTCTTTGAGAATGTCACTAAAGCCCTGGATGAGGGCAAAACAGTACATACCACCTATCTTGATTTAGCCAAGGTTTTTGATACAGTTCCCCATTCAGGTATCATAGAGAAATGCTCCCAGCTGGGGATTAACCCATATATTACTAGATGGTGATCACAGAATTGCTCTGCTAACAACAACCATCTAAATATGGTCAATAAGGCTACTCTGTTTTTTACACGGCTAGGCTGTAAAGGCCCTAGGGCCTTTAGCCTAGCAACCTCCTGTGAGCCCATGAACCAGTGAATGAGTTATTTAATTTTTTCTAAGTTTTCTAGATTGTCTGAGAGGCAAATAAGGGTGAAATTATCTGCTTACTGTACAAGAGATGATTGTTGTATTGAAGTATAAAGACTGTTTATAAAGATATCAAATAGAGGAGGACCAGGAATAGAGCTTTGTGGGACATCTGCATTGACAGATAAATAAGGGGAAAGGGTGGAATTCCATTTGCCTGATAATGGTCTGACAATTAATTATTAAACCGCTGAAATGTAGGTTGTGATATTATTAAAACAGCTGCTGGGAAGACAATGAATCTCAGCTGTCACATGAGTTTATTCCTTTTCAATTTACCATTCAAATCTCTGCCCCTCAGATCACTGTTAATATGTTCTAATACTGAAAATAAAAAATCTTTTAAACCCCACATATGTCTGACTGTGCTTAAATAATACATTTAAATTGGCATTTCTGTTATAGCCCTCAGATGTTCTAATACCACTGCTCTTTATTGTCTACCAGTTTTACCAGTGTGAAAACTGCCTCAGGTTGTGCATGATCTATCACATTAGCTATCTCATATGTAGCCTTAAAGTCTAACCCCACAGTTGTGTCTGCAAGCATGTTATTAAAATAAGGGCTTTTTGAAATGCAACATTGTTTGCAACCATTACATGAAAAAGTACTTTTAGATTTATTTGTACCTAATCTTTCTGTTTTGGGATAGCAGCTGCCTGTCATGAGGATAGTTTTCATATTCTGACCCCCTTTTCCCCCCAAAAAAGACTTGACCCCAAGTGTGCTGATATACATGCATAACCCTTAAAACATCTCAGTGATTTTAACAATCATTTTCAGGTGGCATAATGCTGGGAATGTGAAATATATCGGTGGTTGCTCTGTTGTTGTCTAATTCTCTACATAACCCACCTCCAAACCTGCTTACATTGTTGAGCCATATTACACTATATGCACTTATTCCATAATTTAATATCTCTACTTATTTCTACAGGATAATTCCCCTTCCTGAAAACTTTAATCTGCAAATATTTTTTTTAAAGTTAATATTGACACTGATGTTTTGGCTAGTAACTCCTTTCTTGGTATGTATAGGATGAATACTATTATATTCCAAATGCTTGTTACTTCTGACCTCCTTTTTGTAAATAATTGTAAGTAACCTATTTCCTTTTTTGAGAATTGCAACATCTAAATGATTAATTGTACTTTGATTATACTTTAAATCAAAAAAAAAAAAAAAAAAACATTTGTCCCACTGATAAATTGAACAAAAAACAATTGTACTTGTGCACTTGTCAACTGAAAATGGACCTATGTCCAGTGGACTATCCTGGTTAACAAATGTAAAATAAATAAATAATAAATAAATACATTTCATTCCATAATAAAATGTTGTCACTAAACAAGCAGTACAGTTACATTTAGTTTCTTTAAACTTCTTAGTAAAATTAAATGTTGCCTCCCATGTTGCCATGACTAAACTGGCATATGTGAGCACCCTGAAAGCACTCATAGTACCTTTTCTTGTCTGCTGGAAGAATTCATATTCAAAAATAAGTTAGATGTTGTTCAACACTTCTAATAGTAAGCACCCAAGATCAATCTTAATACTGTGAAGTTGTATTTATCCAAGAATGTTCTCATTAACTCTTTCCTTGTATCACTTGGAATGAAAGTATATAGGGAAGCCACCCAGGACATGAACAAAATGCTGGACTGGCCTTGGTAACATACCTGTTAAAAAATCAGTTGTGGACTTGAGCAGTGGTAAGATATTACTTAATATGGGTTTTAAAAAGTGTTCATCTGTCATTCCTAGAGGTTCTGTCTTTAATTCCATAGTTGTCACTGTGGACCTGAATAGGAGAATTAGTGATCTAAGACATTTCAGAATTCCAAAATTTATAGAAAGTCCAGGACATTTGAACATAAAAAATCCAGTAGTTTATGAGCCAAAGCACATTCTTTATGCAAATCATATAACATCTTATCTCTCTCTTATCTAATCTCTGACACTTTTCCAAACATATATTCAGGGACTTATCTGTAACTAGTGTCATTACTCAGTAAGTACATCTTGCTGGAATATACCTTTCTTTGTCCATAATGATGAGTGACCATCTCCTATCTGCTAACATAAAGTGGATTTCTTTTTCTTGATTTAAATTTCTAAATGCCTGGTTTTTCACTGTAACATAAATTATAAAACCTTTTATATGCATTGTTCCTGAAAAAGACTTTTAAGTTTCAGTTCATAAAAAATGGTAATAAGTATTTAAAATATAGTCCATCGCTGAATCAGATGTACTGAGCTTTTTAAGCCAAAACACTATAATTATCAACAATGTGCTTCATAAAAATGTTAATGCTCACATTTCCAGTCAATAATCTAAAATAAATTAGTGTATCTACTAAATCTGCTTTCTTATAAAAAACAAAAGAAAATCATTTAGTCAAAACTCTGCTTTAGAAAATGTCACTAACATCCAATCTAAGACTGTTATATGAAATTTCAAACAGGTTCTTGGAAATGAACAGACCAATCATTAAACAGATTGGACTGGATGTCATTACAAATGGACAGGAACTAAGAAATTCCAGAGTTTGCACCAAGGTTTCAAAGCACTAAAGAGGAAAGATATTGGTAATCTAAATGGAAGAGCCAGATTATAAACATCTGTTGAAATAAAATTTCATTATGTATTTATTTATTTATTTGACATTTGTTTACCAGGAAAGTCCAACTGGGCCAGAAAGTGCCCATTTTCTGTGGAAGCCCAGGGAGAAGAGCTCCACAATCACAATATTTCAAAAATCAAGTGCAGGTATTTTCAATCACAAAGTATTGTGTCACATTACAAAACATCATATACAAGTATGTTGCACTACAAAACATAAGAGTGAAAAAATGTTGTAGTGAGAAAAACATAGAACGTACATTTCAAAGTAGAGTGCAATGAAAAACAATAACATGAGTTTTTTATTTTATTTATTTATTTGACATTTTTTTAACTGGGTTGGTCCTACTGAGCTAAAACCCATTTTCATTGGAGACCTGAGGAGAAAAGCTCCAGATACTTATACAATTTTATGAAAATAAACAAAGTAAAAATACACAAAAATACAAAAATCAAACAATGGCAATATATAAAAGTTTACAAATTTGAGAAATCCAAAATAAATTATAAACATAACTATTAGACTAACGCATGGGAAATAACTTTGTACATGTTCTTGTTACATGAGCCATAGGGGGTAAAGCTAAAAATAATATGTCAGGAAAAATTCAATAGTCATATTATTTGTTACATAGATTAGTATACAATATTCTAATAAGATATTTAAAGAGATGTCAGAGATTGCAAGATTAGAGACATTGAGGTGAAACTGAGTGATGTTTTAGTATGAGAAAGGTGTTTATATGATGGTTATAGATGGAAAAAGGAAGAAGGATGGAAAGAAAGAGATTATACAAAGAGTGCAGGGTAAGGTGTCATTAGGTAGCTTAGGTGAGTAGGGAGGAAAACAGAAAGAGGTAGAGGAAAGGTCTGCAGAGATGAATTAAATAAGGTAAGGTAGTAGGGAAAACAAAAAAGGAGTGGAGTAGGAGGCTGAAGAGGATTATGAAGTTTAATTTAGGTTGAAAGGGGAGATTGAAGTATAGTGAGTAAGTTCAGCTAGGATTGGCACAATAGCAGGTCCAAGATTTTGTAAGGTGCAAAATATTAATGTTACAGGAACTTCAGCTGAAAGCAATGGAATAGAAGAAAGGGCAAATACGAGCACATGAGACATTCATATAGATGTTGGGATTACCATAATTATACCATTCACATATGAAGTATATGAAAGAATGGAGACTTTTGTTCCACTGAAGACGGACAAAAGACAACATGTCTTTGTATTTTTAGTATAGGGTCTGCAATTTAATGAAGAGTTTCCTAATGACTGCTATATAGAATTAAGTATCTACATGCAGATAGTAAATTTATTACAGATTCATTTTAATCATAAACCCAGTTAGATACACATCTCAGTCATATACTATTAAGCTTGTGAATCCATGTTTGAACATGTAGCTTAGTTAAGAAAATTAGCCCATGACTGTAATTCTGGACAAACATTACAACAAATAGAGAGAGAACTGTATAAGGTATAAATGGGAATAAAAGAATACACAATGAATACAAGTAAAGTCATTATCAAAAGATAACATGATTTTGAAAATGTCTTAAATATTTATTTGGTACTGGAAGTAGCATTTGCAAATGTGCAAGATTTACAAGTTAACTGTTAGTAATAACAAATGGGGGAGTAAACTGGGTTTGCCAACTGATTTATAAAGGATACTCTGTTAAAAGTAATGTGAAAAAAGCTAATAACTTTAGTGAACTGGTTGAAACATTTAATTTACTCTTTACTACCGATTAATCTACCTTTAGGCCCTTACTAATCCTACATGTTCAGTTATCATGGGAAATTCAGTAATTAAGGCTTTGAGGAAATGAAACCCAACAGTACTGTGGAACCTAATGGAATCCCTGGTGTATTTCCAAAAATGAGGGTAATATTCCACATGGTATGTTCACCAGGAAATGCTACAGACAATTACAGCTATGATTCCTGTAAAAGAGGTATTCTTCCTATTTTAAAAAGGAAGTAAAGTATATTTGACCCATGGTGGTATTTTCCTATCAGTTTTGTCATGCATTTGTGAAAGATATTTGATTGGATATTCTAGATTATTTCCACTAAAAGTTTTAGATTCTTTGTGAATTAACCCTGCTTTCTTGCCAGTTGCTCTTGCTTTTCAAAACTCTCTTAACTGTATTCTTCTGCAGTTGTGCCATCTATTAAGATCTAACCATAGCCTTTGATAGCATTCAATATAATGCTGTAGTGAACCAATTAAAGGCATGTAAAAGTAATCCCTATGTCATAACTGAAAAATACATTGGCTTAGTAAATATCCATATGTTGTAAGGATTGTCACTAGTTTATCTATCCAAGACCTATTACATGAAGTATACCTTAAGATTTCAGGGTAATTTTATTTGCTTTGTCCAAGCTACCCAATAGTTCATTAATTTCCAGTAAGTTTGCTGATGACTCTGAAGTAGTTTTACCCATTGCAGATGTATAGGATCATGCTACCCTGCAAAAATCAATTCAGATGTGTAATTCTGGTCTAGTACTAATAAGACTGTTTAACAGAAAAAAATATGGAGTTGTGTGCTTTGTGAAACATAATAGAAAATGCCCATGTGCTATCAATGGCAGCCTACAATCTATTATAAATATTCAAGGAATTGTAAGTACATTTCCTTCAATTTACCTGTGCAATATATTTAAAAGAAATAAATCATTGTTTCCTCCAGGGTCCCTGAGATGTTAATACCTTTGTTTGTTTTCTCCGATTACATCACACAGATTGTTGTCCATCTTTTTTATTTGTACTCAGTTTCCAACATTAAGATGTTAGAGCATATCCAACAAATTTTTACAATTAAAGTCAGAGCTGTTAAATACATTTCCTATGACAGAAGATTACAGTTGTTGGGGTCTTACTCCATCTTCTATATATTTTAATGTGGCAACTTAATCAAGCCATTTACTTGTATTGATAATGGCATTTTTGGTAGACAATCTAAATGTGACAGTTATGAAACATGATATTAATACCCACAAAAATAAACAGTAATTGCGTATTGAAAAAGCTAAGTTCAAGGAATATTTTTGTTTTCATGTTGAGTAGCAAAATTAAGGAACAAGCTATCTATCAAAGTCAGGAAAGCTACACTTGTGTCTGTAGTCATATCCCAATTAGAAAATGTTCTGGATAACCACATGTTCCAACTGTTATTTCCTGGACACAAACCCCATGTAGTCCTTCATAGTGTCATCAATTTCTACTACCAAACATTGAAAACGTAAGTCTGCAAAATTTTTGTAGTCTCTTTTTGGCCACTGTCTTTCTGTTGTCTATTCTTACTTTCTCTATCAGTTCATTCATTCATTCATTCATCTCCTGCCCTACTACTACCACTAAAGAATGTCCATGAGGATGATATGAGTGTCCAGTAATCTGATCATCATCTGAAGGTATAAGAGATATTTTTGGATGCTTCTAAAGAGTAAACAAAGTGTGATACCCCCATGCCAACTCTAGTCAGTGTAAGGGCATGCTTTCATTACACCTGCATTTCCTTAATTATCAGCACATTGACTGGACTCATTTGCTCATGTCCCTATGCATATGAAATGTACTTCCAGGCTAAGCTTTCACTCAGACTGCCCTCCTGCAGCAGGACTGTTATTTCATTCATAGTACAAATGAAGATTGAAGAAAAGATGTGAATCGACATATAGTCTGGAATGGGACACAGACTAACATAACCCTAAAAGGAACTTTGCAGAAAGCATTAATGCAGTTTGCAACCCAGTGATCTGGAAATGACAACTTATACATGAGAAAATACAAAAAGTAGGAGCTGCTGATGTAAAAGTTGCATGGAACTAAAAGAAAGATTACTTTTGAAATAATGAAATATACTGACCCCATTCAAAAGAAGTAAGCTAAAGTACATATATTCAGAAAGTGAAGCTCTGAAGAAAATGCTTATGGAAAAAGAAGCTGCATTAAAGAAGAAATGTGTACATTAAAAAAAATCATGAATAGTGTTCATGTTTCAGCAGATGTCAAATATATTTTAAGACTTGGATCAGTTCATTATGCTATATGCATTAGGGGAGAACAAAATAAATATGTAAATAAACAAAAGAATGAATTAACTGACTGTTAAAAGTGAAAATAATTGCTCTTGAAAATGTTCAAAATATGCTGGTCTTTTAAGATCTGATGGGACTATTATATTGTGCATGACAATTTAATGTTTTATACTTCCATTTTTTAAACTTAGATCATGGTCTTTTTTCTGTCAGAATTTGCTAGTCACTGCAGGATTGGTCTCATGCTTATAGCTGACATTCTTCCAGCAGGGATATTGTAGTGAAATAACTTCCCTACAAAAAGCTCTAATGCATGATTTTAGATAATCAGAGTTTTGCACAGTCTTCTCTTCTGCAGTATAATATAACCATTAACATATTTAGAATGTCAGCATGTAGACTGACAAGAAAACCTGTCTGCATTGCTGTCAAGACAGTCACAGATTGTGAAAATCACATAAAAGAAAAGTTTATGAACAAATTGTTTTGAATTAGTGTAAGCAATATGTAACCAAAAATGACGCCTCCAGGTGCATCTGCAGTTAACTCCTACTGATGCCTCTAGGTGTCAAATATTGCTTGTTCATATTTGCATCAATAATTCCAAAAACATGCTATGTACAGTACAAGGTTTTAAAAGATTTCATCTTAAAGCTTACACAATGGCAAACTCAACTGTATTAATATTTGACATCTGTCTAGTGCAGTAAAATAGATATTAACTGTTGTTTTATGATATTAATTTATATAGATATAATTTTCACATTTTTCTAAATATCTCAACAAACAAGTAACACAAACAGAACTACTTAGCCCCATATGAAATCTCTCAATTAGATGAATAAAATGCTCCTGACAATATGTGTGCAACTTGCGTGATTGCTGAGATATTGTAAGTTGTTCACAAAATATTACAAATGTAATAGTTACTGTATTTACTGTGACTTACAAAATTTGGTTTAAGACCTATAACCTAAAGAATACTACCACTGTACAAATAGTTTGTGTTCAAGAGTTTGCCATTTACACTTCTTTTATGACCCATATGGTTCAGAGATATGAACATTTGTTTGAAATGTGAGGACCTAATTTGATTCTGTCAAAATGCTTAGGCTCCGCCCATTGGAAGTTACAGTGCAAACTTCCTGATCTCTATTGGAGTGAATGAGTTAAATATAATTGTTTTCCTTTTAGAGTTTCACTACAACTGGTTTACTTCAGAAATCTATATAAAATGTATTACAAGTTCCACTACATGCTGTTATTGATTTGGAAAGTATCCTAGGTACTGGTGCAACTCCGAAGGAACATTTGCAGAATTTAGATACAAAGTTAAAAGACTGAAGGATGCATGGTTTAATCTTAAAGTTATCTATTGCAGGTTAAGTATACATTATAACACTTTGTAGCATAAATGCCAAGATGCATTTTCCACACCACAATAGAAATATTATGTGAGTGATTTCTTAACCAAAATATTTGTAAAGTTTTTATTAAAGGACAACAACGGGATATTAAAGCAGATTGCTCAACCTGCTGTCTCTTTTAGTCCCTGTTCACTAATGCAGCCTTGGAAAATCACCCATGCAGCTTTAAAAACTAATCCACTCAACTGTTTTCCTTGTTAGGCTTTCTACCTTTCTATACTGTTTTACTTTCACTTTGAAAACCAAGTTGAAAAACCTCTAGCTGGCTCTGAAATGATGATGTCACATCTGCCAGAGCTGTGAAATCAGTGCACTGACAGGAGCTTTAGGGAAAATGTGGCAGATCTGATGCAATTTTTTGGAGACAAACAATGCATTCTGGGATACTTAGAGGCAGACTAAACAGTCAGAATTATTTTAAGATGTCAGACCCCATGTGGTCAGAGTCAGAAATTGCATGTAAAAATATCTAAAAAGCTCTAAATAGTCCCAGAGTTGTGTTAAAATGTAGGAAACACCAAACCATGATGAAATAAACACTTTTTTGAGTCTGTGGGTGTGGTTGTCCTTTAAGGATTTTCCTACATATCCATTGCATCCCTTGATGACATCATAAGAGAGACATCATGGGGGTGCATCCCTAATCTTTAATTGATAACATCTCACATATGAGCTGTGGTGCATTCATTAAAATCTATGGATGCACACTTATTGCTGCCCCTATTGTGGCACAATAGAAGGTAAAGTTTAGTGAATTTTTGGATGATATCACATAGGGAAAAACAGTATCACATGAAGTTTTTCAGTTTAAACATTGCTTTGTATAACAGGTATGACTGGGAGGAAAATGCAGCATGGCACTGAAAAGACCACTTGCTGTGGTACATAAAGTAAGTAAAAAGAATAATGGAACATGTTAAATGAAATGAGTAATATGGAACAGTATTTCTTAAACCATGTGAGCATAGAATTATTTACAGAAGAGGAAAACAAGTTAACACTGATTCGCTGAGTAAATATTTCATTTAAAAAAGTCTACAGATTTGACCATACCTGATCAAGTATTGTTAGATTTTATGGACAAATTAAAAAGTAGAATTTTTTGTAATAAATGGATGAAATTAAATTCTAAACAAAGAAATTGAACCAAAGTATAAGGCAGTAGTCCTAACAAAATGCAATAAATGGAAGAATTTGTTGTAAATTGTGAAGGCCTACAAATATAACCCCTTTGTTTGGTAATACTGAAACTTATATGAAGTTCATCCTGTCATTTTCAGACTGAAAGATTTAACCAAGTAATACTTCCGGTGTCCTAACATGGAACAGAATATGGAAACAAAAGTTACAACATGAAAAATGTCAAGCAAACAGTAAATAACTACCAAATTCACCTTTACCATCTTAGGAGTTACAAAAATGCCATGGTCTAGATTGAACGCAAACTGTGCTGATTCATTCATTGGAAAAGTATTTCTGATTTTCAAATATATTCACTTAGAGTGAATCAATGTGTATGTCAGGAGTGATAATTTGCATGCAACCATTGACAAACTGAAACAACGTTTTAGTATGCATGGTATTCCAGGAATGTCAGTGTTAGTATCTAATAATGGATCTTGTTTCACTAGTGTGGAACTGAACATATATGAAGATAAATTAAAATCATCACATAACCACTGTAACATTTCATGGTTCATCAAATAACCCGGCAAAAATTATTATACAGATATTGAAGAAAGAGAGAAACAAAATGGAAGGTTACATTGTGTAAACAAAATTGCCCCAGTCCTTGGTCAGTTGAAAACTTGCCCCTCTAATGATGGCAGCATCATCTATAAAAGAAAAACTTTTGTCAAGAAGGCTAAGACCATCATTTTACTTGGCTATATTAGATTTGAAAACCAAAAGCCATAGAACAGAGTGGAAGAAAAAATTAAAATGCCATGTTAGTACACTAACAGAAAAGAGACACTGGAACACAGACATGATATATCGTTTGCTGTACCAACACAGATTTTGCAACTTCTCAAGCTTTTAGACTAGCAAGAACTCTTTGCCAGGAGTTTTTAAGTTACTGATGTTGGCTACAGTGCTTAAGTATCCACATGTGCTTAGAAAGGGAAGTGCATCATTTATTTCCAACTAGCTAAAATGACACTTGAAAAATGCCACTGTGGAAAAATGTGCAACTTAAACGTTTAGTATGACTTTACAACTAAGAGCCAGACTGTATGTATGCAATGGGTGAGGATTCTGTGGGAGGCTGTGTGCACCTGAAACTGTAGACCAGGTCTTACCCTGCTATAAAACTCAAAGTTTTGCATGTTACATTAGCATCAGTGTTCATTTAGCAGAGAAGACAACAGCTCAAGAGATTGCTATGGCACTTAATGAGAATGTAAATCATAATAAAAGAGATATGTAGAGACAGCAGTTAAATCCAGAGAAGGAAAACAAAAAGTAATGATTTGCAAAATGTCCATCTAAACAAGCCAATGACCAGTTCATGTTGAAGTGATTTGTTTTGAGAAAGAGGACACAGTGGAAACTTTTCAGTTAAATATACAAATTTGAGAAGTTGTGTACCTGGAGATGAACTCAATCTGAAAAATATCAGTTAGTCTCCAAAATGTATCCTTGATGTAGCCAAGAGCTATTCTCAACCTGTTTCTCATACTTTGGTTGTTGTTCATGGTTTATTATAATAAGGTAATGAGGAAATAATCACAAAGACAGAACCAGTTTCTCAATTTAAAAATAGTTAAATGTTCTTCACCAACAATGAGTTTCCTATATGCTTGCTAGCAGAGATGTGTAATATAGACATGGAAGGTGTGACTGAAAAACCTGTACCTGCAGCTGTTGTGACAGGAGACATGCCTCATATTCGCCTACTGACATTCCACCTTGATGTTCTAGTCAGGAAATATGCTCAACTACTCAGCTAAAAGACTATCCCTTTAATTAAGAAACATGCCTCATGTATAATCACAAGAGCTTCCAAAGAGATATTGAATTGTACAATGTGACTTGAAGGTAATTATCAATTAAGACAGAGGTATTTACTGCCTCAGTGATTAACTAGTTTAGAAAGCCACTTCTAGAAATGACAGTGCAAGTGTCAGCAATGCAGGAATTGCTGCAAGGCATATTAAGTGGCAATGTCCGTACTAATTTTTATTCAATGAAATGGGAGTATAGGAAAGTCAGAAAAGGAGAAGAACAAGCAGAGGAATATACACAATGACAGAGGAAAGGAAATGATGGGGTAGGGAGGAGGAGAAAGGGTATACGTTTTCCCCAAGAAGGATACCTTGGAAAAAGATGTAAACCGATGTAGATTAAATGAGTCACTAATAAGCCTACTCATCCTCATCCACCCTAGTAGATTCATATAAAAAATAGAGAACTGCAGTGGTCATCCCATTCCACAATGGTGATCCACTATTGATCCAGGATACTACTGACCTATAAGTCCCACCAGCCTTATCTGCAAAGCAATGGAACTCATCATTATGGAACTAGTTCATAATGACATAGGCAGTCTGCAAGCCCTGGACCCTGGACAGTTTGTGTTTGTTGAAGGCAGATCCTGCCTTCTAAACCTGGTGGGGTTCTTTGATCATGTCACTGATGCATCAAACTCAGGCAAATCAGTTCACATTCCCTCCATGGACATGGCCATGGCTTTTGATACAATCACAATGCCCAATCTGGCATTACTGACAAGCTAAACAAACTATATGCAACCCCCATGTTACCTCCTGGAGAGTAATATGGCAAACTGGAAAAACCCAGTCTATTGGTGTGGGATGCATGTGCTTTTTGAGAAGACTAATTATCAGCAATGTCCCCCAGGTATCAATCCTAGGACCATTTTCTTTGGCATTTACTTCTAGGATGTCAAGTTTGACATCAAGAACCTGTGGCTAACCAAGTCTGCAAATGACTGCAAACCTGGAGCTGTCATTAATTCTCCATCTTGCTTCCAACTTCTTCAGGAGAAGCTAATACACATCAGTAAGTGGTGCCTGGACCACTGCCTCGTAATCCAAAAAAGCCAAGAAATGCAGCATTGTTTCCTTAAACAAAACTAGACACCCTAGCAGCTACCACATATGTTGGCTAAGCCATTAGAGACCTGGGCACATTCGTTGACAAGGAACTGTCCCTTGATCACCATGTATCAACTATTGCTAGGAAATCCTTTTACCTCACGAGACTAATCATCAGGAGTATTTTTTCTAGATCTAAGGAAATTACCATCCCTCTCTACTTCTTCCTAATCAGGCCCATAACAGTGCATAATGACCCCTTTGGTATGTAACTGTCTAAGTAAAAGACCCATCTAGAGAGACTACAGCATTTCCTCACTAAGATAATCAAAGCCATGTCTTCCTTGAGCTAACCAGGCTGCCTTAAAGTGCTTGCTCTGTTTTCTGTTTCCTACAGATTCTTGAGAGGTTACCACTGTCTAGCTTACAGAGCTTTGAAGGATCCATTCCTTTGTGACATTTTGCACATCCATAAGACTAACAACACCCATTCATGAGCTCTTAACTTTTACAGTAACATAATTGGGTTTATATTACATGCATGAAAACTGAATCGTGCGAACATGTATTGAGGGACACATAAAGGGCAAAAGCCCAAAACATCGAATCCTAAACACAACAAAACCAGCAAACAAATACTGTCACTAGCTGTGCCTCCCCACACCCCCCCACTTAAATATACCAACTCTGAGATTGCACTCCATTGAAGCAAAGGGAAGAATTCCCTATGGTGACATCCATTCATACCTTCGATATTTTAAATATACTCTCTTTATGTGTCGCTCAATACGTGTTTGCGCGATTCAGTTTTCGTGTATATAATATGTACCCACATAATTATAGCCTGCTACCAGGATAGAAGTATATCTCAGAGAATACCTCTTTTATGAAATGGACATCCTTTTGATGTAAAGCACAACAGCTCCCTGATCTTTTTAATCATAATTTGGATGAATGGATAGGCAACTGTAAATACATTCCAGGTCTGACCCCTCATGAAAAAGGGTCAAAACTAGTTATAAATTAGTTATGTCGATGAGTACCTATGATTTGGGTTGTTGTTATGAGGCTACTAATAGTCTTCTGGATCAACAGCCTAGTATTGACCTATGAGCCTGTTAACAGGAAAGATCACTGTCCTGAGCTTGGTGAGAAATGCATCTAGCTCCACCCTCCTGCCATCTACTTATCTTCTGCATGAATACTAGGCGGAAGATGTGCGCACAGATGATTGCAAAGCAATGAATGTGCAGTTATCTTTACAGAGAACAGAGCAGAAAGTTGAATATGTGACATACAGAGCCACATTCTGAATTATACAGGGCAGCATTGCAGAAGTCTTCACGTAGAAGATAATTCTGCTGCAGTGCAGTAAGAACTGACAACCCCTCCTCCCGAGGCAGAGGAGGTGCTCACTAGGGAGCCAGTGATGTGAAGTCTGAGATTTCTACATGACACCAGTGAAGCAAAGCAATAACACAATACATTCCCATGATGAAATTCCATAACAGTTGATGTTAAGGATTTATGTATGTTATTTGTAAGTCAAAATAACACAAAGTGCCAATGTAACAGGAATGCATGGCTGGACTAAGGAGACCAAAAAGATCTGACAGTTCAGACAAGCATAGTAGAAAAGAAGCAGCTAAAAACATATTAGTGGAAAAAAGCCATATGGCAGACAGGTAAATTTGCAGGGAGCAGCTGTGAACAGCACTAATAAAAAAAAAAAAAAAGTTGCACACAAAAATAAAGATTAAAGAGAATCAGGAAAAGAACCAGACATACCCCACCAAATTACACTTGCCTCAGAGTTAACTACTCATTTATAATGATTTTTTTGCTGAAATCACATGTAGTTATCAAATCACCTGTGATACTATTACAAACTTGGGGTGACATCTTAACCCAACCATAAATTGCTTTGAATGGCAAAGAGAAACATTTCTACAGACCCAGAAGCAGTTACACACATATATACATATTAACTGTAAAGCTGCAATAACTTAGAGTACAGGAAGCAGCTGTTTATATGAAATAAAGCAAATACTCATACAGCTTTGAAGCTGTGTGACTTTGGAGTTTGTTTATTTAGGGATTCCTATCATTTAATCGAATCTCATTAAACCCACAACTCATATGGTTGAACCCATTTGACTGAACCACAAATGATAGAAAACATTCTACAAAACAAAATATAGCCACCAAGTAGAAGGCTGTGCCCGCACATCCCCTTAATTATGTATACTCACTCATGCTCAGGCACCCATGGAGGAAAACACATACACACACACACACACACACACACACACACACACACACACACAGACAGATGCAGTAAATCAGTGTTGGTGCACAAATACAAACATCTACATATTTTGGGATACAACATGACGGAACACTGCCAATCCACACATAAGCATCTAGACTCACTTCCTTCACAACTCATATGATCAGAAATGACTCCATCACATAATTCTATGCACTTCTACACTTTTCTGTCAATTGTGATGCAGCCAGTTGAGTTCAGTCAAAATGTGTTCAACCATTTGAGTTTCAGTCAAATAAGGTTTAGTCAAATGATAGGAATACATATTTAAGTACAAGGTTGCAGAGTCATACACCCCTCCTCCACAAATGTTTATATTAATTTATATTAATTTTATATGATATTTTAGACTTTCATACCTTGTGTTTCTTTCAAATGTATACAACAGTGCAAAAAGCATTTTATACTGGTAAAGACTATATGTTAAAGTTATTTAAAAATAGATTATACAAAGCTACAGTTAAATCACTTGTGGTTCATTGAATTTAAGATTACATGTATGAAATCAGTCACTATATAAAATGTAACACAGCACCAATAAAAGATTTACAAGTCTAGTTAAGCTAATTACAAAGTGAATAGTCAATACCTTTTGACTCAACTTGCAAAACTGTTGTCTTTCTTGTCAGTAGTGGTGCACTTATCATCTCAAAATGTCACTTTACAAATTGATTTCTGCTGTTTGAACATTTAATGTGAAATTTTTTATAGGATGTTTAAATCCTTGCTCTTTGGATCATTACTAGTTTTATTTATTAAAGATTATGGCAATAAAGTGTAGATAAAATCATTAAATAGCCAATGTAAACAAAATTGACACTGGCATCTCCCTTTTATTCAGATCATTTTATATCTAGTAAGAGTTGTGAAACTTTAACTTGCTTCACTTACTATATATACTTACTCTTTAGTTAATAACTTCAATCAGTCTTTTTTCTTGGTTAAATAACTGAGCTGCACAAATATCATCTGAGATGTTTAATCTAAGAAGTTTTTTTTCAAAGTTTTAGAACAATTTTTACAGTAAACGTGTCTCCCTTCATTGTGTTATTTATCTAAAAATGTTGTGTTGCCTTGTTTTAAAGATTTAGTACAAGTAAATTTCAGTTCTCATTGTGGTTTCTGTGGTTTCAATTATTACAATTTTGAATGCCTGATGTGGTTTACCTTGTATAAGTGGGTAGATAATGCTGTATGAATTAACTGCTAACAATACTGATTTTACCTATCAGTATTAGGACTCTTTTTGTAAATATATTTTAATCCATTTCTAATAAATTAATTTTTGTGTGTGTGTGTGTGTGTGTGTGTGTGTGTGTGTGTGTGTGTGTGTGTGTGTGTGTGTGTGTGTGTGTGTGTGAAAACAATTAAATTCCACTGTATTCTAAAACTGGTTTGATTAGTGTCTTATGCAGATTGTTTAGTATAGTTTATTTTTTTGTACTTACATAGTCAACATTGGGCATAATTATTAAAAGCAAATGAAAAAAGAAGTTATGTCTTACCATAACATTCCATCTGTATTGTTGATCCTCGTTCAGTCATTATGTCTGGGTAGTCAGTTCAGACCTCAGAACCAAGCCGGCCATCTTCCAAGCTTGCGCCAGCCACAAACTCTCGAGCTAAACTCTTACTCGGAATTCCCCTCTCCCTGTTACCTCAGATTGAGTTTGCAAGTCAAAAGAAGGTAGAGGCTACATCTGGTCAAATGACCTAATGGAACCAGATGGTGAGATCCGCTATAAGCCTCAGGAGGGGGAAGGAGGGAGGGTCGTAATGACTGAACGAGGATCAACAATACAGATGGAATGTTATGGTAAGACATAACTTCTTTATCTGATATTGTTAATCCTCGTTCATTCCTTACATCTAGAACAGAGTCCCTAGCTACCTTTATTCCTGGGAGGCTCTCATGGAAGGACATTCCTGAGCACCACTGAACCAAAAGATGCTCTTCCTCTGGAGGCCAAATCCAATTTGTAATGGTTGATGAAGGTATGAGACCTAGCCAAAGTTGCAGCTGCGCAAATGTCATGTAAAGAAGCTCTTGCATGGAAGGCAGCAGAAGTTGTTACCAACCTTGTGGAATGAGCCCTTATAGTTGTAGTTAGAGGGATATTGTGCTCTTTGTAAATAAATGTTACACAGTCTTTTAACCATTTAGCCAATGTGACCTTAGAAACAGCACATCCTAATCTAGGTCCAGAATAGGCCAAGAATAACTGATCTGATTTGTGAGCAGCCTTAGTTCTGTCGAGGTAGAAATAAATTTGCCTGTGAATGTCTAGGGTATGTAGACAATACTCTCCCCTGATAGAATGATTGGGAAAGAAAACTGGCAATTCAAGGGTTTGGTTAATGGACATTTCGGAGATCACTTTTGGCAGAAAGGAAGGATTACTTCTCAATGACACTCTATCTTTATGAAAGGTCAAGTAGGGTTGTTTGATGCACAGAGCTTGAAGTTCAGAAATACATCTGGCAGAAGTAATGGCAGCCAAGAAAAAAGTTTTCCAGGAAAGAAACTTGAGGTCGCATGAAGAAGCTGGTTCAAAAGGTGATGTTGTCAGAGCTTGTAGGACTAATGACAGGTCCCATGGCTGGGTAGGTTCTCTAAATGGGGGTTTCAAATGATTTACACCTTTTAGAAAGGTTTTGCATAATTTGTGTGACATAAGGGAAGACTCTTGGACACCATTATGAAAATTAGATATTGCGGTCAAATGAACCCGAATGGTAGAAGCAGAAAGGCCAGATTGCAATAAACTTGACAGGTATTCCAGTACTACCAGCACCAGTGTTTAAAAGGGATCTATCTGCTTTTCCTTCAGCCAAATAGTAAACCTTTTCCACTTGCTGAGATATGTATTTCTGGTGGAAGACTTATGAGATGCAATAAGAATGTCACGTACTGGGGAAGAAAGATCATTCTGCCTGGCAATCACAGGAAGTGGAGGAGCCAAGCTGTGAGCTTCAGGCTGTTCAAGTTGGGGTGAATCAGGTTCTGCAGATGGGAGATCAAGTCCAGAGCTGGACTGAGAATCCATGGTTGATCTAGCAGGTGAGGCCATAGAAAGGGGAACCAAATTTGACGAGGCCAATATGGAGCTATGAGGATTACTTTGCTCTTCAACTAGTGGGTTTTCTTCAGGAACTGGGGAATAAGGGGAAGAGGGGGAAAAGCATAAAATTGTGGACTAGAGCATCCCTGGGTGACTGTCTCCAAGGGGGAATCAGGGTGAAGTAATTGCTGCATTTGTAATTGATTGGGGATGCAAAGAGGTCACAGCAAGAGAGACCCCAGCATTTGAAAATCTCCGCCGCTACTAAAGGATGCAGGGACCACTTGTGAGGTTGTAGAATGCACCTGCCTGCTATCACGTTGGAACTCCCAGGAATGTGCGCTGTGATGAGAAAGCGGTTGGTAGCCATCGCCCATTGCCATATTCTCATGGCCTCCCGACAAAGAGGGTAAGATTTTGTCCCGCCTTGTTTGTTGATGTACCAGACTACTGCCATGTTGTCTGATTGTATTGCAATAGTTCCTGATGGCAGTAGGGGACTGGATGCTTGCAACGCTAGAAGCACCGCCCTCAGCTATAGGACATTTATATGCAGATGAGCCTCCATTTCGGAGCACATGCCCTGGACTGTCTTTCCCTGAAATAGCCCCCCCACCCCATCAGGGAGGCATCCATAGTCACTGTAGCCCTGGGCTGTTGGGCGGTAAAGGGGTAAGATCATTGTGACGGGTTCTGTGACATCCACCAAATTGTCTTGTTTGCACCTCTGGGTTACCAGAATCTAGGATGATAGAGTGTATTGAAAGGGATACCACTGGGTGAGTAGTAGCCATTGTAGAAGCCTCATGTGGAATCTCACAAGGGGACAATAGTGATGGAGGCTGCCATGGAACCCAGCAGCTGGAGAACAGAATGTGCCATGGATTTTTCTCTTGAAAGGATCAGTATGAGTTGTTGATTTATCCTTAGGATTCTGTGCTCTGGAATAGATGTTCTGCAGTTTTTTGTATTCAACAGGACCCCAATGAATTCTATGGACTGAGATGGGGTCAGGTTGGATTTTTGCCAGTTTATAGTTATGCCTAGCCTTCCTGCGGTGTGGAGAGAGTATTACAAACTTGTTTAATACACTGAGATCCAAAATTGGTCTCCAGTCCCCAGTCTTTTTTGGCACGAAAAATAATCTTGAGTAGAATCCGGATCCTATCTGGTCTGGGGAGACTACTTGGATGACTCTTTTTTCTAGCAGCTTTGAGATCTCTAATGCTGCTTCTTCCCTTTGACTGGGTGGAATGTCGGGAAGGTCTCTTAGGGGGACAGGACAAAGATCGAAGGGGATATGATAACCTCTGGTTATTATCTTTTGTACCCAAGAGTCGGTGGTAATGGTTAGCCAGGCTGAAGGGTACAAAGAGAAATGACTCCCAATTGCTTCCAGAGGAAAGCAGTTAGGCCGCTCTTCAAAAGCACTGGTAGGATTGACCAGAAAAGGAGTCTCTGGAACCCTGGTTTCATGGACCTCCTCTGCCCCAAAAGGGGTGTCTTCCAAATGAGTTTCAACCTCTGCTTCTAGGGGAGAAATTGGCTCATGTGTCACAGAAAGAACCTTAAGACTTTATGTGCCACATCTTCCTGCTTTTCTGGTTTCTGGAGAAAGCCCATTGAGGGGAAGAGTAACGGATGCCCATGGCAGCAAGGATCTTACCATCCTGTTCACATCTAGCCAGTGTGTCTTTCATCTTGGGTCCAAATAATGAAGAGGCTTCAGAAAGGAAGCATTGAAGGGTTCTGCAAGGTCACACAGGTGCATCCAGGCATGTCGTCTCATGGCTATGCCTGCACCTGCTGCTCTAGCTGGTCCTTCTGATGCATGAGAAATCATGCACATGGAGGAGTTAGATACTGATTCAAGGGTGGCTAACTGTGAGGCCACTTTGTCACAGACCTCATCAGGCACAGCTCTGGCCAATATTTCAGAGAGCTCAGAAATTAAGTCTCTTTGAAGCCTGGTAAAATGTGCCATATAATTCAGGGACCTAACCACAAAGGTCGTTAATGCAAAGGTACACTTCCCTAATCTGTCCAGTGCCCAGTACTCCTTGTTGGGCAGATGGACAGTCTGGCTCTCTTCTACCAGATCCTTTTTAGTTGCGGCCTCCACCACCATGGCATCTACTGGAAGACCTTTGGACCAGTGGGGGTCAGTATCTGGAGGGGACAAGATTTTATCTGGCCTCTGGGGAATAGCTTCAATGGTGTCAGGAGCATTCCATGCATGTTGCACGATGAGTCGGACAAGTTCGTCGTCAGGTGGAGTAACCCAGGAGGTAGAGGGCCGGGCATGAAAGGCCTGCAGTAACACAAACTCTTCAGAGATTGGGTTAGAGGGCTACCAATCACCTCTCTGTTTAAGGATTTCAAGGATATCCCCAAAGGATACCTCAGAGGGTAATTGAGGGGACCCTTCCCCATCATCAAAATCTGTGTCTTCCATGAGGGACTCTTCTGGGGAGCCAACATGCTTCCTCTTACATGAACTCTTGTGACGAACTTCCTCTGAGAGAGATGCTGGGGAAGACAGCACAAGAGGGGTCTCCTATGAGAGTGTATCCTGAGGCCCTTGTGCCCGGTGTCCGCTGGGGGTGGCTTGTGTGAGTTGCGGGCCAGAGGAGGATGGAAAATCTGGTGGCACAGGATCGTCTACAGTGGCAAGAGCCTTCTCCATAAGTTGAAAGGCTGGTCCACCTAAAGAGGGGTGGGAGCCTACAGTCACCCCTCACTCAAGCAAGCCAGCCTGATGACTAGGAGTCTCTGGATGGCCATGGAATGCAGGGGAAACCGTGCCACAGCTAGCATCCTGAGAAGTGACAGGAGTAAAGTGTCTCTCCTGCCAAAAACGCAACTGCGATTCCTTAGCAAGATCAACAAAAGGAGCTCCAGCAGTGGAAGTCTGTGCTCTAGGAAGGGGCTTAAAGGCTGAAGATGATGGAGGAGAACAAGTAGGGATCTCTGAGGAAAAATGTTCCCCTCCAAGGGAGGGAGGGATAGGTCTTGGGAGGTGGGATTCCTCTAGCCAAAAGCAACTAGCACACAATGCGTACCACATCATGTTCAGAGAAGCTTCTATTGAATCTCATGGACATAGCTGATGGGGAGTCAGGTCTATCTAGAGATGGAGTAAATTGAGAGCCTGCAAAGGGGTCTTTAAAAGGAGAATAAGTTGTAACAGCATGTAGGATAGGTGTCTGCACTAAAGGCAATGGTGCTGTAATGGCTTGTACTATCGGTGTCTGCACCAAGAGAGTTGTCAGTGCCAAGAACAGAGTCTGCACTGACAAGGTCAATGCCGTAGTGGTAGTTGGCACCATAATCGGTGCTGAGAGAGTCTGTGCCGACCAAGGAGTACTCAGAACCGACTGAAGAGTCGGTGCCAAGAGCACTGTTGCTGCCGAAGAAGGTACAGATGCCAGAAAATCCATCGTCATAGTAGTTTGCATCGACTGTATGGTCGGTGCCAGTGAAAGGGTCTGAACCGAGGAGCCCCTCAGTTCCAATGTTGTCTGAAGCACACTCGGTGCCATAGTAGGAGTTGGTGCCAATGGCTTCGGAGCTGTAGGTCTCAGCTCCAAAAACCTCGGAGCCAAAGAAGTCTGTTCAGGAGATAATTTAATTTTCTTTGGTATCAGTTCCTGGGGGTCCCCAGTGGGGGACGAATGAAGAGACTTAGTCTTCTTTAGGTTGTCTTTCTTTCTATGGGAGCTTGGAGGGGATGAAGCCTCTGACCCAGAAATAGCTTCTGTAAAGGGGGTTTTCATAATACCCTTTAGAATCAGTTTGTTTTTCCTCTCTAAAAGGGTCCAGGAAGAAAAATGTTTGCAAATCCCACAAGGTGGGTCAACAGTTAAGTGAGGTTCACCCAAGCAGTACACACATAAGGCATGTCCGTCTGAAGTAGGTAACTTGTGGCCACAACTAGTAAATCTCTTAAAGCCCGGACATCCTTTCTTTTCTGCCATGATAGGGAGAGAAAAAATTGATAAAAGGGAAAGAAAAAGAGAAAGTAGAGTGCCAGCTATGGTACAAAGAATACCTGAAGGTATGAGGGGAAAGATTACCAATGATGGTAAAACAGATACCAAAAAGGTAAGAAAGAGGGTAAACACGTAAAAAATAGAGACACTAGATGCGATAGGGTAAGAGACAACTATACAAATACATTTCCTTGAAGAAAGGTAAATTTACGAGGTAAGAAAACAAAAAAAGTAACTTAGCTCAAGAGCAATGGCTTGAGATGACTGAATGGCGACGTGGAAAACAAAATCTGAGGTAACAGGGAGAGGGGAATTCTGGGTAAGAGTTTAGCTCGAGAGTTTGTGGGTGGAGCGAGCTTGGAAGATGGCCGGCTCGGTTCCGAGGTCAGAACCGACTACCCAGACATAATGACTGAACGAGGATTAACAATATCAGATTTATACTTTGCATCATTCAATTTTAATCCTAGCATGTTCTGTGTTATGATACTTAAATATTTTTTAACAACTAAAAGGGCCGATTCTTCAGGAGGAAGGGTTCAACCTAATGCCTGCTGATATTAAATTCAAAGCCACATTCAGATGCCCACTGACTAATATCCATTTGATAAATGATTATGATTTCTAGATTATTGTCTTTTGAAAAATTAAACAGTTTTATAGTCATCTGCAAATTTACATATCAACAGATGTTACTTACTAAGAAGGTTAAGAACAAGTAGTCAAACCCAAATGAGCAAAGACAGATCTTCAAGCGAGCCATCTTCAATATCACATATCTCAGAATTCTACTGTCTATTCAGCTAGTCGGTGATCCTTATTGTTAAGCCTACATTCATTTAATTAATTTTCAAGCCACCTATGAACCTTTTAAATTAAATGGAATGAATGTCTTAAATATCAATTCACTGTTACTTGTTGAATAATTGAGTTGTGAAAGTCTTGTATGCTTGTCAATATACACTTATCTTGAATGAATCCATGTTTATATATATATATATATATATATATATATATATATATATATATATATATATGGGTCTACTTCAGAACAACAAAACCTCACAACACCGAAGACCAAAACACAGAGACAAAGCAATGAAACCCCACAACACCAAAAAACCACGTAAGTATAACACACACAAAAAAATACACAAATACATACACAACTGCCCCAAACTACCAACCACACCACCCTACACTACAAATAGGCAGGGGGGCAAGCCCCTCTGTGCCCCCCACACCCCCCTCCTTTAATATTCTAACTCCGAGATCGCACAAACAGACACACAAGGTAAACTTACACCCACACACTACAGTCCCTCATACACACACAACAGTCACAGCATACACTTACACACAGCACTACCCCTCACAAATACACTTACACATGCATACTCACCCACAGCGGAACACCAAAAGCATTAAATCAAAATCCCGTAACATTGGGATTTTGAATTTCACACTTTTCGATGTTCTGCAGTTTCGTTGTTTTGGTCGCCTTCAAAACACTGTTGATATTATGGTCTTTCTGTGTTTTGAAGGAGACCCATACATACATACATGTATATATATATATATATATATATATATATATATATATATATATATATATATTTATATATATATATATATTTATACACACACACACACAGACACACAATATATATATATATATATATATATATATATATATATATATATATATATATACACACACACACACACACATATATATATATATATATATATATATATATATATATATATATATACACACGCACACATATATATATATATATATATATATGTGTGTGTGTGTGTGTGTGTGTGTGTGTGTGTGTATGTATCAAATGGGTGTGTTTGTATTCCTATAGTAACAACCTAGTGATATACTACATTTGAAACACCTCCTGATGTCTGGAATTAGTCTCATATGTGTTGAATTCTTTATATAGTATGTCATGTCCCCTTTAATGCTCATACTACATTCATATTACAAAATATTTCATCAAATCATCTGACACTCCATTCGTTCATCTGACATTCACCATACAAGAAACAGAAAATTAAATATTTAATGTTAAAAAAATATCACATAACCTCTGCATTGTTATGTCTGGTATTAGATCAGAGCTTATTATATTTTAGCTCTACTTAATGCAATGCTTTCATTGCCATATCTTCTTTTCTAAAGTAGACCTGGAACTGATCATATCTAAACACTGCATTATTAAGTATCTTTGATCTTTATGATGTATAGTAAAATGATTATCCAATAATTCCAGTAATACATTTAGACCATTAACACATTCCTAATTTTTTTATTAGAAGGTTTATTACCAATGCAGTTCTAACTTATCATGTATGTAAATAATATGTTATTTTATTGAAAATGTATTGAAAATTTATATGCATATTTTTAAACGTGGTCAAGTGTTTATGCTTTTCATGTTATCAGGGTTTTCAAATATGTACTTAGTTATTTGAGATGGATACATGTAGTATATTATAAACTTTAACTTTTTTCTTTATTAATATGCAAATCCTTCTATTCTACCAGGGAGTTTTTTTTTAAATTTGGCATTTCTCATTTAGTGTACCTATAATGTCTAGCATGTTTATTAAAATACCCTTTTCACTCAGGATTGTTCAGATTAACTTTGTTTTGTTAAAATTAACTTTATTGTATCATATACCGCACTTAATGTAGCCTGTACTTAGAAAGCATGGAAATGAAACACTATTGCCATGGTTTCATGTCTAGTGCTCATAGTTTAGTGTTATACAGTACAACATGTAGCACATTCCTTCCTCAGATTGGAAAGTGGAGAACTTTTTTCATGGTTTTATTTGAGAATGTTATATCTGTAAACTCTGATGTATAAGAGCTTGTGGTAAATATTTCTCAAAACATGGTTAGGTAATTAAAGTTACCCTACAAAAAAGTTGGTGATTTTAGATAATCCAGATAACATAGCAAAGAAACCAATGATTTATCCAGTGTTCATGTTAATGGGTCCTACATTGAGGTTTATCACTCAAGTAAGCTGCTTCTATTGGTTAACTTGACAACAAATATTCCATACCTCTTATTGCTCTATATATTTTTACTACCAGCCATGCTTTGTACAGAAACTAAGACCCCTCAGTCTGAGGAGTATACTTCTGGAGATTTGAGATTTCTTAAATTACTGGTATCCCAAGCTTCGCTTATAGCTGTTAATTAATAGTTATATAATGTAATGAAAGTTTGAAGTTAATAGATTATTCCCCAGATTTTAGTGTTAGTATAATAATTTTTACAGGTTTAAAAAGTTTGGCAAATCTACCAGTTGAAGATTTGGGAGGAATACAAATTCTTAGTTTTCCAAAAACATTTTTCAGGTACTGCTTGAAATCATTTAATAACTAATTGCTGCTATATGGTTCAGACATAATCGAAGCCAGCAAACTGGGTCACTGACAACATCTTGGGATATTACTGGTTAGTCAGAAAAGCAAATAACTGCTCCTTGAAAACTTGAGCCTTTGTGAAGTCAGATTAATTCATTTTAAATGAAGGATGCATTTCATTAAAAATGTGCGATATCTTATATTGATTCCTAATTTTTACATCCATTGAAAGGACGTTTACCACAAATAATTGATTCCTCCATGAATAGTAAAGATTTTATATACTGATGACATTTACAAAACACTTGATATCAGCAGTCCAAAACAGAGTTAGCTAGTAGTACCAAAGCAATATGTTTTCCAGACAAAAATCAAAACTCTTACTGCCATCCTAAACATGGAGTTGTCCAACACTATCATATCTTCACTGCATTATAAACAAGCACTTGCTTCTAATTTTTCTGAGCATACATTCAGCAGAACAGTAATGGGTTGAATTCTACCAAGACCTGCATTTCATTTGTTCTGTAAATTATATTGTGCATTGCTAAACTGTCTGGGAAAAACAATTGTTTCTTATTGATTTATATATTCTTGTTAGCTTATTTTGTTGTAGTCTAGCATTACCCTTCAATGTTGTATATTACAGACTAAACTGTTTTCATGCATTATTTCTGCTTTCCAAATTATTCCTAAAAATGTTATTGAAATTGATACCCAGTGGTCAAATTTCTTGAATGGGACATGTGAGATGATCCTTTTATTGTCTGTCTTCTGTTTGTGTGGTTGTTGTTGGCACTGGCATCAACTCCTTTTTCTCATTTTGTACATGGGGTTAGGGTAAGATTGAACATCCCACCTAATGTGATGCTTGACAATTGTATTTCCTTGGCTGGTTAATTTGCAGGAACATATGTCTAGTTTCAGGACAGCTTAAATGTAGAGGTACATTTGTACTTGGAAGGACTCCTTAAATAATTAAATGATGTATTAAGTGTTCTTTTTTTTTGAGAATATCAGAATATGAATCTGTAATATTATTAAATTTTTGCATTTCAAAAAAAATCTTTATTTCTATGTTACCTGCCAAGCAGCCAAAGCAGCCTAGAAATCATCTATGCAATTATATTTGTTTTGCAGTACAAGTTCATTGCTAGAAACACTCTTCAGAAAACCAGCCATTTTGCAATTAAAACATGTGAACACTGCTGCATCTTCCAGCAGGGATTTAATGCAAAATAATGCAGAATGATCCATTGTTGTATAAATAAAATGATAGCAATCAATACAGTGAAGTGCCAGTTTTATATACTTTGCCAAGTTTATATTTACATGAGGAGTGTGCTCTTCTTGTATGAGGACTCTAACACACAATTTTCAGACAGAACACATACCTCTCAACTGTACAGATTTTCATAGATTGTCCAGATTTTTGTCTCAGTTTTGTGGTTGGTTCTGATTAAAATTTGTGGGGTTTTTTGACAAATCACTGGGATAATCCAATGATTAAAGTCACTAAATAATGACATGTATTTGAGTTTCAGACTTGGTATCCTTCAGAAAATGCAAGCTAACACAAATCCTGTTATTATACCAACTTTCTATGTTGATAAGAGCAATATTTAAAATGTGCACCTATTTCTGGGCCTTTGTCACCCCATTTTGTCAGGTTTTGTCCAAATTTCTTGAACTAAGTGTTTGAGAGGTATGTGCAGAAGATCTATCAAAGTATAACTGACTTACATTCCCTGTCATCACATTGTTACTTACCCATTCTCATATTGAGAGTAGCAAACTTAAATTATCTCTGTAGACTCTCTATATATAGGTGACTTAATAAAACATTATTATCACGTATGAAAAAGAAATTTGTATTGCAGATGATAAAGGCAGTAAAGATATCATCAATGCAATGGAGATAAGATTTCAAGCCTGCATAAACTAAAGCACTGCTGGTGATTCCCTGCTGGGTAAGGAAAGTAAACTTATATTTTTGTCTGTGAATGACAGAGCTGCTTTCTGTTTTACCTACTCCATTTTCTTTTCTGTTTTAAGAAATCTGCTTGGCCTGGTGATTTTGTTCTATGTGAGAGGTAGACATTTAAATTATCTAGGCTGCACATTTCACGTTTTTTTTTCATTGGTTAATTGTCTCTTGGGTGATACTTAAACAAAATTTCTGGCCCCTTATCTTTTGTTGAAAAGATTTCAAGCCTGCATAAATGAAAACACTTCTGGTGATTCCCTGCTAGTGTTTCCCACCTAATCTCTTTTTTGTTGATGTGCTTTTTAAACCTGATGATTTAAATCTGACCACCCCTACTGTAAATTGAGCTGGTGTTAAAATGTAGGAAATATCAAGACATGATGAAATAAACATTTTTTTGCAGTCTGTGGGTGCCATTCTCATTAAAGTGCTGTTGACATGCTGCAGCACATGCTCCAAACCTAATCCTCAGAAGATGCAAAGAATGGCAAAGTGTTTTTTGCAGGGGAGTAAGCACTCCTGCAACCCCCATGTACAAAATGATCTGAATGACAAAATGTGGCAGTTTGTACTACATTATATCAAGTTATTAATATGTTGAATTGCAATTTTACTTTTTTTCTCAACAGTCTGCTTGCAAGCAACTTTATTTTTATGCAGTACAGTTCTTTGCCATCACAGATTCCACTGCACTGAAATTTCACCTTATTGAAATCGGTGATTTGATATTCAGATACAGTAGCAAGGGTGGATCAAAGGGGGCAGTTGCCTTCGGAAAAATATGTTAAGGGGTGTAATAGCAAAGTACATTTCTGGTATTTTTCTTTCTGTACCAGCATTCCTTATTGCTGGTATAGAAAGGGAGTTAATTGCATCAGCACTGTGTATGGGGTAGGCAATAACAAACTGATTGCTACAAATTTAGCAATCTGTTCACTTCAGTTGAAAACGCAACAACATTTTTGCTCTTCTGGAAAGACAGAGTAAGACAGCAGATAATTTATTCTGCTCTTCCAAAGAAGAGCATGGGCAGGGAGGTGATGTGTATTTAGAGTGGCAGTATGATGGAGAAAACCTTTTTAGTTTCTTTTTTTTTTTCTTTTTTGCTTTTACAATAATGAACTGGGGAAAGAGACAGGGGCATATGCCTGGCTACCTGATTAGAGCTGGTACATGAGGGTGTACATCTGGCTACCTAGATAGTGTGCCAGTACAGTGCAGTGTGGTGTATCTGGCTAGAGTGCTAGTACAATGGAGTAGATATTTTCTTTGCTTGTAGGAATGCTGAGCTCCAGTACAGAGAACAGCCCCAGGCTCTACAAAATCCATCTACACCTCTGCTCAATTATCAGTCATTGTGCACAAAAGAGTTTACACACACAAGCACACACAAACACACATATGGCTATGGATCAACTAGTACTAGTTGATCCGTGGAAATGTTGGCGTGCTGTATGTTAACACACTTACATCAACAAAACACATTGACATGCTACAGCGCATGCTCCAAAGCTAATTCTCAGAAGATGCAAATAATGGCAAAGTGTTTTTTGCAGGGGAACAAGCCCTCCTGCACCCCCCATGTGTCACAACAGGACAACATATTTCCTGATGTCAGCAGGGCTCTTGTGACTGGCAGTGATGGCAATATGTAAGTGGCACAGTCTGATGGCAATGGCATTGCCTGCAACACTCTACAAGTACAGTGTCATTTTCTTCCACCATAACAGAGATCCTTGTAGAGGCACAGGCTGATCACACAGCCTCACCAGGATATAATGAATAGATTCCACTTGAGAGTCCCTCTCAACTACCACTTATTTCTCCAGTGCACGCACTATCTGAACTGTGCTCTGTCTCTGCCTCTGAGGTGTGAATACCCACAACAGGAAATAGATGACGAGGGGGATGACACATAGCTAAGACTCCAGGACATTCTCTGATATAGCTACTACACTTGGCATTAACCAGTGGATATGTAGGTCAATGATCCAGGTGCAAGCAGTTGCTACCTACACCATGGTGGGTATGGTCAATATACTTTCTGGATTCTGGGATGGTATGTATGTGCCAGGAAGTTTAGGAACAGGCAGCAGACAATGCTGCTGAGGTCACTGCTGCCTCTATAATTCACACTGCAGCTGCCCTCCAATTAGTCTCCAGAGGTCATGCCTTCCTTATCCATGGTAGAGTCATAATGCAGACTTGTTGGACATGGAATTTCAAAAACAGGTTGAGAGCTATGACTCTGATTCTCCCAAGTCAGACTGCTGAGACCATTGGTGACACAACCTCACTGTCCACTGTGAGTACACATCTTGCATGCCCATTTGTCGTGTGGTACAGGTCTTGTCTGATGCTACTACAGCTCAACACATGGTCAATATGTCAATACACACTGACATATTTCTAGTCCTTTCCTTTCACCTGTGAGAATACAGGCTGCCACCTACTCTCATGGTCAATAAGCACTTCATGAGCAACACTGTTCATCAGGATCAGCACACTGTATATCCTGTCAGATGAGTACATGGGTTAGACAGCATATCCTGTCAGATGAGTGCACACAGGATGTACATATACCCTGTCAGATGAGTGCTCAGGGTGTACAGTGTACAGTATACCCTGTCAGACGAGTGCACAGGGTATACAGTATACCCTGTCAGATGAATGCACAGGGTGTACAGTGTGCAGTATACCCCGTCAGATGAGTGCACAGGATGCACAGTATACAGTATACCCTGTCGGATGAGTGCACAGCATATACAGTATACCCTGTCAGATGATTGCCCAGGGTGTACAGTACACCCTGATAGATGAGCTCACGGGGTGTACAGTATACAACATACCCTGTCAGACAAGTGCATAGGGTATACAGTATACCCTGTCAAATGAGTACACAGGGTGTACAGTGTACAGTACACCCTGTCAGATGAGTGCACAGGGTGTACTCTATACAGCATACCTTGTCAAACAAGGACACATGATATGCAGTATACCCTGTCAGATGAGTGCACAGGGTATGCAGTATACCCTGTCAGATTAGTGCACAGGGTATGCAGTATACCCTGTCAGATGACGTACAGAGTATAAACTATACTCTGTCAGATGAGTGCACAGGGTGTACAGTATACCCTGTCAGATGAGTGCACATGGTGTCCAGTATACAGTATACCCTGTCAGATGAGTGCACAGGGTATACACTGTACCCCCTATGAGATAAGTGCACAGGATATATAGTACACTGTACATTAGTACTAACCTATGTACAGTACATTACATGAGTGCACAGTGTATACAATATACCCTGTCAGATGACTCCACAGGGTGTACAGTGAACAGTATAACTTGTCACATGAATGCACGGGGTATACAGCATACCCTGTCAGATGAATGCACAGGGTGTATAGTGTACAGCATACCCTGTCAGATGAGTGCACAAGTTATACAGTATACCCTGTCAGATGAGTGCACAGGGTGTACAGTGTACAGTATACGCTGTCAGATGAGTGCACAGGGTGTACTCTATACAGCATACCTTGTCAGACAAGGGCACATGGTATGCAGTATACCCTGTCAGATGAGTGCACAGGGTATGCAGTATACCCTGTCAGATGACGTGCAGAGTATAAACTATACTCTGTCAGATGAGTGCACAGGGAGTACAGTATACCCTGTCAGATGAGTGCACGGGGTGTCCAGTATACAGTATGCCCTGTCAGATGAGTGCACAGGGTATACACTGTACACCCTGGGAGATAAGTGCACAGGGTATACAGTACACTGTACATTAGTACTAACCTATGTACAGTACATGACATGAGTGCACAGTGTATACAGTATACCCTGTCAGATGAGTGCACAGGGTGTCCAGTATACAGTATGCCCTGTCAGATGAGTGCACAGGGTATACACTGTACACCCTGTGAGATAAGTGCACAGGGTATACAGTACACTGTACATTAGTACTAACCTATGTACAGTACATTACATGAGTGCACAGTGTATAAAGTATACCCTGTCAGATGAGTCCACAGGGTGTACAGTGTACAGTATACCTTGTCACATGAATGCACAGGGTATACAGCATACCCTGTCAGATGAATGCACAGGGTGTATAGTGTACAGCATACCCTGTCAGATGAGTGCTCAGGGTGTACAGTATACAGCATACACTGTCAGATGAGTGCACAGGGCATACAGTATACCCTGTCAGATGAATGCACAGAGTATACAGTATACCCTGTCAGAGTGCACAGGGTATAGAATACACCCTGTCAGATGAGTGCACAGGGTACACAGTATACCCTGTCAGATGACTGCACAGGGTATACAGTATACCCTGTCAGATGAGTGCACAAGGTATACAGTATACCCTGACAGATAAGTGCACAGGGTGTACAGTATACAGCATACCCTGTCAGCCGAGTGAACAGGGTATACAGTATACTCTGTCAGATGAGTGTACAGGGTATACAGTATACCCTGTCAGATGAGTGCACAGGGTGTACAGTATACAGTATACCCTGTCAGATGAGTGCACAAGGTATACTGTATACCTGTCAGATGAGTGCAGAGGGTGTTCAGTATACAGTATACCATGTCAGATGAGTGCACAGGGTATACAGTACACCCTGTCAGATGAGTGCACAGGGTATACAGTATACCCTGTCAGATGAGTGCACAGGGTACAGTGTACAGTACACCCTGTCAGATGAGTGCACCAGGTGTACAGTATGCAATATACCCTGTCAGATGAGTGCACAGGGTATACAGTATTCCCTGTCAGATGAGTGCACAGGGTATACAGTATACCTTGTCAGATGGGTGCACAAGGTATACAGTATACCCTGTCAGATGAATGCACAGGGTGTATAGTGTACAGCATACCCTGTCAGATGAGTGCTCAGCGTGTACACTATACAGCATACCTTGTCAGACAAGTGCACATGGTATGAAGTATACACTGTCAGATGAGTGCACAGGGCATACAGTATACCCTGTCAGATGAATGCACAGAGTATACAGTATACCCTGTCAGAGTGCACAGGGTATAGAATACACCCTGTCAGATGAGTGCACAAGGTATACAGTATACCCTGACAGATGAGTGCACAGGGTGTACAGTATACAGCATACCCTGTCAGATGAATGCACAGAGTATACAGTATACCCTGTCAGAGTGCACAGGGTATAGAATACACCCTGTCAGATGAGTGCACAAGGTATACAGTATACCCTGACAGATGAGTGAACAGGGTATACAGTATACTCTGTCAGATGAGTGTACAGGGTATACAGTATACCCTGTCAGATGAGTGCACAGGGTGTACAGTGTACAGTATACCATGTCAGATGAGTGCGCAAGGTATACTGTATACCTGTCAGATGAGTGCAGAGGGTGTTCAGTATACAGTATACCATGTCAGATGAGTGCACAGGGTATACAGTACACCCTGTCAGATGAGTGCACAGGGTATACAGTATACCCTGTCAGATGAGTGCACAGAGTACAGTGTACAGTATATCTTGTTAGATGAGTGCACCAGGTGTACAGTATGCAGTGTACCCTGTCAGATGAGTGCACAGGGTATACAGTATTCCCTGTCAGACGAGTGCACAGGGTATACAGTATACCTTGTCAGATGGGTGCACAGAGTATACAGTATAGCCTTTCAAATGAGTGTATGGAGTGTACAGTACACAGCATACCCTGTCAGACGAGTGCACAGGTTTTACAGTATACCCTGTCGGATAAGTGTACAGGTCATACAGTATACACTTTCAGATGAGTGCACAGGGTGTACAATGTACAGTATAACCTGTCAGATGAGGGCACAGCATGTACAGTATACATTATACCCAGTCAGATGAGTGCACAGAGTGTGCAGTGCACAGTATACCATGTCAGATGAGTGCACAGAGTATACAGTATTCACTGACAGAAGAGTGCTTAGGGTTTACATTATACCCTGTCAGATGAGTGCACAGGGTATACAATATACCCTGTCAGACAAGTGTTCATGTCATACAGTATACAATCTTAGACAAGAGTATGGGGTGTACAGTATACAGTGTACCCTGTGAGATGAGTGCACAGGGTGTACAGTACATCCTGTCAGATGAGTAAACATAGTATACACTATACCCTGTCACATGATTGCACAGGGTTTACAGTGTACAGTATACCCTGTCAGATGAGTGCACAGGGTGGACAGTATACAGTATACCTTGTCAGATGAGTGCACAGTGTAAACAGTATATCCTGTCAGATGATTGCACAGGGTATACAGTGTACCTTGTCAGATGAGTGCACAGGGTATACAGCATACCCAGTCAGATGGGTGCACGGGGTGTATAGTATACACCATACCCTGTCAGATGAGTGTACAACATATACAGTATACCCTGTCAGATGAGTGCACAGGGTGTACAGTGTACAGTATACCCTGTCAGATGACTGCACAGAGTATACAGTATTCTCTGTCAGATGAGTGCACAGGGTATACAGTATACCTTGTCAGATGAGTGCACAGGGTATACAGTATACCCTGTTAGATGAGTGCACAGGGTGTACAGAATACAGCATACCCTGTCAGATGAGTGTACAGGGTATACAGTATACCCTGTCAGATGAGTGCACAGGGTGTACAGTATACAGTATACCCTGTCAGATGAGTGCACAAGGTATACTGTATACCTGTCAGATGAGTGCTGAGGGTGTTCAATATACAGTATACCATGTCAGATGAGTGCACAGGGTATACAGTACACCCTGTCAGATGAGTGCACAGGGTATACAGTATACCCTGTCAGATGAGTGCACAGGGTACAGTGTACAGTATACCCTGTCAGATGAGTGCACCAGGTGTACAGTATGCAATATACCCTGTCAGATGAGTGCACAGGGTATACAGTATTCCCTGTCAGATGAGTGCACAGGGTATACAGTATACCTTGTCAGATGGGTGCACAAGGTATACAGTATACCCTGTCAGATGAATGCACAGGGTGTATAGTGTACAGCATACCCTGTCAGATGAGTGCTCAGGGTGTATACTATACAGCATACCTTGTCAGACAAGTGCACATGGTATGAAGTATACACTGTCAGATGAGTGCACAGGGTATACAGTATACCCTGTCAGATGAATGCACAGAGTATACAGTATACCCTGTCAGAGTGCACAGGGTATAGAATACACCCTGTCAGATGAGTGCACAAGGTATACAGTATACCCTGACAGATGAGTGCACAGGGTGTACAGTATACAGCATACCCTGTCAGGCGAGTGAACAGGGTATACAGTATACTCTGTCAGATGAGTGTACAGGGTATACAGTATACCCTGTCAGATGAGTGCACAGGGTGTGCAGTGTACAGTATACCCTGTCAGATGAGTGCACAAGGTATACTGTATTCCTGTCAGATGAGTGCAGAGGGTGTTCAGTATACTGTATACCATGTCAGATGAGTGCACAGGGTATACAGTACACCCTGTCAGATGAGTGCACAGGTTTTACAGTACACCTTACACTATACCCTGTCACATGATTGCACAGGGTGTACAGTGTACAGTATACCCTGTCAGATGAGTGCACAGAGTGGACAGTATACAGTATACCTTGTCAGATGAGTGCACAGTGTAAACAGTATATCCTGTCAGATGAGTGCACAGAGTACAGTGTACAGTATATCCTGTCAGAGGAGTGCACCAGGTGTACAGTATGCAGTGTACCCTGTCAGATGAGTGCACAGGGTATACAGTATTCCCTGTCAGACGAGTGCACAGGGTATACAGTATACCTTGTCAGATGGGTGCACAGAGTATACAGTATAGCCTTTCAAATGAGTGTATGGAGTGTACAGTACACAGCATACCCTGTCAGACGAGTGCACAGGTTTTACAGTATACCCTGTCAGATAAGTGTACAGGTCATACAGTATACACTTTCAGATGAGTGCACAGGGTGTACAATGTACAGTATAACCTGTCAGATGAGGGCACAGCATGTACAGTATACATTATACCCAGTCAGATGAGTGCACAGAGTGTGCAGTGCACAGTATACCATGTCAGATGAGTGCACAGAGTATACAGTATTCACTGACAGAAGAGTGCTTAGGGTTTACATTATACCCTGTCAGATGAGTGCACAGGGTATACAATATACCCTGTCAGACAAGTGTTCATGTCATACAGTATACAATCTTAGACAAGAGCATGGGGTGTACAGTATACAGTGTACCCTGTGAGATGAGTGCACAGGGTGTACAGTACACCCTGTCAGATGAGTAAACATGGTATACACTATACCCTGTCACATGATTGCACAGGGTGTACAGTGTACAGTATACCCTGTCAGATGAGTGCACAGGGTGGACAGTATACAGTATACCTTGTCAGATGAGTGCACAGTGTAAACAGTATATCCTGTCAGATGATTGCACAGGGTATACAGTGTACCTTGTCAGATGAGTGCACAGGGTATACAGCATACCCAGTCAGATGAGTGCACTGGGTGTACAGTATACACCATACCCTGTCAGTTGAGTGTACAACATATACAGTATACCCTGTCAGATGAGTGCACAGGGTGTACAGTATACCCTGTCAGATGACTGCACAGGGTATACAGTATTCTCTGTCAGATGAGTGCACAGGGTATACAGTATACCTTGTCAGATGAGTGCACAAGGTATACAGTATACCTTGTTAGATGAGTGCACAGGGTGTACAGAATACAGCATACCCAGTCAGATGAGTGCACAGGGTATACAGTATACCCTGTCAGATTACTGTACAGATTTTACAGTATACTTTTCAGATGATGGCTCAGGGTGTACAGTGTACAGCATACTCTGTCAGATGAGTGCACAAGGTATACAGTACACCCTGTCAGATGAATGCACTGGGTGTACAGTATACAGCATACCTTGTCAGATGAGTGCACATGGTGTAGAGTATACCCTGTCAGATGAGTGCACAGGGTGTACAGTATGCATCATACCTTGTCAGATGAGTGCACATGGTATACAGTATACCCTGTCAGATGAGTACACAGAGTATACAGTATGCCCTGTCAAATGAGTGCACAGAGTATACAGTATACCCTGTCAGATGAGTGCACAGGGTGTGCAGTGTACAGTATACCCTGTCAGATGAGTGCACAGAGTATACAGTATACCTTGTCAGATGAGTGCATAGGGTATACAGTATACCCTGTCAGACAACTGTACAGGGTATACAGTATAACCTGTCAGATGAGTGCACAGGGTATGCAGTATACCCTATCAGATGGGTGCAGGGTGTACAGTGTACAGTATACCCTGTCAGATGAGTGCAAAGAGTGTACAGTATACAGAATACCCTGTCTGATGAGTGCATAGAGTATACCGTACATCCTGTCAGATGAGTGCACATGGTATAGAGTATACCCTGTCAGATGAGTGCACAGGGTGTACAGTGTACAGTATACCCTGTCAGATGAGTGCACAGGGTGTACAGTATACAGTATACTCTGTCATATGAGTGCACAGGGTATACAGTATGCCCTGTCAGATGAGTGCACAAGGTGTACAGTACACAGCATACCCTGTCAGATGAGTGCACAGGTTATACAGTATACCCTGTCAGACGAGTGTACAGGTTATGCAGTATACATTTTCAGATTTGCGCTCAGGGTGTACAGTGTACAGTATACCCTGTCAGATTATTGCACAGAGTGTACAGTATACCATGTAAGACAGGTGCACAGGGTATGCAGTACACCCTGTCAGATGAGTGGACAGGGTATACAGTATACCCTGTAAGATGAGTGCACAGGGTACAGTGTACAGTGTACCCTGTCAGATGAGTGCACCAGGTGTACAGTATACAGTATACCCTGTCAGTTGCATGTAGAGGGTATGCAGTATTCCCTGTCAGATTAGTGCACAGGGTATACAGTATACTTTGTCAGATGAGTGCACAAAGTATGCTGTCAGATGAGTGCATACAGTGCGTCGACATTTCCAAGGATCAACTAGTACTAGTTGATCCATAGCCGTGTGTGTGTGTGTGTGTGTGTGTGTGTGTGTGTGTGTGTGTGTGTGTAAACTTTTTTGCGCACTGCTGAACAGATAAAGGAAGTTGTATGAAGATACTTAATGGATGAGACTGAGAACATAAAATTCATATTGCAAAAACTCAAACTTCAATAAAATGTGATAAAGTGTATACTAACAAATATTCAGTAATTGTATGTACTATAGTGATAATGAAAATGAATAACAAATGCATTAAGTATTAAGCTATATATGATAGTTCATTGTGTTGATGCTGCTATTGAACTGTAGCCACTTTCAATCTAAAACTGCAGCTGTTAAGCTACACTTATAACTGAAATTATTCCAAAGCACAGACTTCATCTACACAAGGGATATACATCAATCATGATGGTACTATACTATGATTATCTGTGGCTGAGAGCTCACATGTGAAAATGTATATATCACCCACGTATCAGTATGTCAGCGGATATGTGTACAAACAGAAATAGTGAACAGAGAATACAGCCTAATAAAAAGGCCTGTAAAACTCATGTTAAGATGTACAGGGGATGCATGATACCATAAATACACACTTAACCTAACAGCTTGGGAGATAAAATGGAGTCCATCTGTTGTTAGTGATGAGAGATAACATGATATAAGTTAGGGCTGCGGCTGTAATTCAAAGTTAATTTATAAAATCAAAGCTTTTGGTTAGATTCATAGGTACATATTCTTAAAATATTCTGGAGAAGACAGAGCATGCCACATACAATTGAACCTGGAGTGCTTCAGTTTCACTTCATTAAATTATTCACTAAACAAACTAAGGATTTTTTGGCATACATGTTGAAATTCTATGGAGTGTAAATGTGATCCTTGGAGGAGAACTAATAGTGTCAGTGAGGGGTTATATTCAATTAAGTTTTAGTTTGCAGTTGTTTCCTTCTCCAGTGTGTGGCCCCCCTGCAGAAACGTAGTAAAAGTGTGTTTTTTCATTTGGTGTTGTTATAGGTGGAGGGCATGTTATTTATATTTGCTTTGTAGTTTTCGATGTTGTGAGATTCGATGTTCTGAGTTTTAGATGTTTTGAATTTTTGATCTTATGGTCTCACTGTTTTGAAATTAGATGTTATGAGTTTTCAGCGTTTTGAAGCAGAACCCTGTGGACTACCACCATTGAAAGTCTTGCACTGATTTTGTACAACTCTGATCCAAAATGTGTTTTATAAAATGTCTATTAAACAGCATTTACTAATAGAATTATGCAATGGCACAAAATAGTTTGATGGCAGGATCCCTAATGTGACTGCTCATACCAAAATTTCACATAATTAAGAAGTTATAATTCTGTAAAGCAGTCAGTTATTTAAATGGGTGGAATAAACATTTAACTTTAAAATATACTCAGAAAAACAGATAATTATTATTAATAAACAAATTAGCTAAATTCACAGACATTTAGTGCATTATGTAGAGCACATTAACATGGATAGTGGCAACATACAATGTGTATGTCATTCAGAGACAAACATAGAATGATCATCCAAGGTTCAAAATAGCACAGCATTCAACAAATGCTAATGAGTGTGCAAGTCAGCCATGTGGTTTATGCACATTGTGATATTCAAAATGGAAGATAAATTTAGAAATCTAAAACATATGCAAATTGCACTGTTACTTGTATCCATTTTTTACACTGATAATCAAGGTGTACATGAGAAGAGTGATGTGTGTTAACTGGTACCCTCAGAGCCACTGACTGCAATACTGCATACCAGGCCATCTGCAGCAGTGGAGGAGGTACAGACAGTGCCTGACATACCACAGTCTGAGTGACAAGCAGATTGTGGATCATATCTGTGTGGACAAAGGGGTCTATATTAAACCTTGTCAAGCAAAACTGAGGTGTATGTGTGGCATACCCATTCATGTGGACACTAAGGTATGTGTAGCTTTTATAATCTTCATTGGCCTTCTGGATACATGCTACATGTATCAAAGGCCTCAAACTCATTAATTGTGAACCATTTTTTTCCTATTATGCTGCAGCATGTGAAGTAGTATATCTTCTTCCTTGAGAACTGCATATCTTGTTTACTCACTGCAGAGGAGAGAATTACCACTGTGCAGGCATTTTAAGACATCCCATTTCACTGAGGTCCTAGGAGCCATTGATTACACATAACTTTGCCATCATGGCTCCCACCTAGTCCAGACAGACTGCAATGTATCAACAGGAAATGCTTCCACTTTAAGTGCTAGGGAGTGCATAATTCTCAGGGCAGTATTTATAATATGCATGAACATTATTTGTGCAGTTCCTTTAATTCTAACATATGACTACCACTCATGTCCTACCTATACCAAAGGATCATTTCTCAGAATATCGTCTAGATGGTAGGGCATGCACAGACTACATAGAAAGGTCTTTACATACAAGTACAATGCAGGCAGGAAACATGTACTGTAGCCAGTGCTGAATTTGTCCTATAGCCTGGCTGATGACCCCTCCCCATCCATAACCCCATATCATCCAGGGAATTGCCTATAGTGCAATATGTTGAGACATGTAATATGGTGGAGCAGGTGTTTTTTAACTAGCTATGCCAGGATCAGCACTGCAATATAGTCATGAAGTCTGCATCAAGATATTTATTGTGTGTAATACTGCACAACATGGTATTGCCCAACAGTTGGAATAGCAGGTTATTATCTTGGTAGGACCTTCCATACCACTTATTCCATCAGCAGAAGGACAGGGTAAAAAGTATTGTGACCATGAATCAGTAGAAGTACCACTGCTACAGCTGAGGCAGAGCTGGGTGCAATAAACTGCAGCACTGGAAAACAGCTGCTGGCTGTGACACAGACAAAAGAGAATAAAGTGTAGCATGTATTATCACATTCAGGCTATGCAGGTCAGTGCATGTACAAGCTATGCTATATAACAGGCATAACCATACCCATACAGGTTATATGATAGGCAGGGCATAGTCTTCATCACTTATAGAGGTGGTTGGGGGACAGTGATTGTTGATTTTAACCCAATGAGAGGGATAAGGTCGTGGGAGCAGTTTGGTAGACAGCAATACTCAGTTTGGGAGTATGTTCAAGGGAAGTGAATATGGTAACCATGTATGCTGGTACATTTGGGAAGTTCGTAGGGTCATAGGTAAGTGTTAGGCTAGCTGCCCTTGTGGGCCATTTTAAGCATTATCAGTTTTCTTTTTTGTGCTCAAATTAACCTATCCCATTTGGTTATAGACTGGCCTTAACTGTCGCATGGTCGATAACAATATATTACCCCTAATGAGAATAACTGAGATCAAACCAGAGATAACTGGAGGTGACTCATGCATGGTTTAAAACATTTATGAGCTGCAGCTGTAGTAGTAAATGTGGTAGTCCTGGGGTAATTTTTATATTTCCCATCCACAGATCTAAGTTGTGCATGAAAAAGGACAGGGATGAACTTTGTTTTATGTGGACTGGCAGTCTATTTCATAGCAGCAGTATCATCTGTGAAATACACCTATCCCTCCAAACCATTCTTCTGATGTTGCAAAAGACGTTTAGATCCCTACACCAAGTATTTCTGATGTCATTTGACTTGCTGTTGTGCAGTAAATCCATCAGTAATGGGTTGGAAGATATATTTTATAACAGACACAGGTCACCTCATAGCAGTCTGTAGGATAGTGATAGGGCTATGAATTGGTCCATATAGTTATGGGTTACATCCTCAAGTGAAGAGGTCAAGCTACCATGATGACCATTGGCAGCATTGGTTATGCTGGCTTGTAGTTCTGGGTTTTATACAGTCTGTAGCAGTGAAGTGGTGGATCTACAGACTGTGAGCGCTTATCTGACAGGGCATACTCTATATGCTGTGCACTCATCTGACAGAATACTCTGTATAATACACAACTAAAACAAAATAAAATAATATAAAGAAACAACCAAAAGATCAGTAACCCAGTAGAATCCAGAAGTATTTTATTCACTCTCTTCACTCTCTGACGTCTTAGCTGGAACGTCTTAAAAGAAGAAAAACTATATACCCTGTATATCCTGTGCACTTGTCTGACTGGGTATACTGCACACCCTGTGCACTCATCAGACAGGGCATACTGAGTACCCTATGCATTTGCATGACAGGGTATACTGTATAACATGAGCACTTGTCTGGCAGGGTATACTGTATACCCTGTGCACTCATCTGAAAGGGTATAATGTAGACTCTGAGCACTCTTCTGACAGGTAGATTCCAGGATTCTCAGACTGACCACACATATGTCAATAATTCAAATAAAATCGTATTCATTCAAACAATGGTTAGCGCTTTCACATAAGCTTCATCAGACCATAATCCATTGTTACAAGTGGTCAAATTATATATTCTATCCCTCAAATCAATTTGCAACACATTAACACATGACTATATCTTAATAAAAATACATCCTAAGTATAAAAATGTCTTACAAATATTTAAAAAATGTCTTACAAACATATATAAAGTATAGAATATGTATGCATAATGATATAAGACATATAAAACAAAACATATCTAACAGAATATATACACATATTAAAATCATCCTAAAAAATATATATACCATTATTTCTTAATAGATAATTTTCTGTTTTTCAAAAATGGTTTGATGCTAGCCCTCTCATTCAGTCCTTTACCTCTATCTGCGCTTAACCTTAGAATCCAATGCTGTTCTTTACTCTCCGTTGTATTATTTATGTCACCTTATCTTATATTAGGAACTACTATATCTATAACCATGAGTCTAAACGTGTAATTTTTCGCCCATCATACTGACATATTTCGCCAAAGCATTTTTCTCATAATTTATTCCAATACTATAAAGATGTTCCCTCATACATTCTCTAAGGGAACGGTTGGTCTTACCAACATAAAATGACATAGATACGTTACATACAGCAAGGTATACCACATTCAAGCTCTTACAGTTAGCTATCAACTGGAACTTGAAATTCCATCCAGTTTCTGGATGTACAAAGGTACCACTATTATCTATATATGTGCAAAAATTATAATTATTACATGGAAAAGTGCCATATGTTAAAGTGCCATGTGTTAAGGTACAATCATTATTCTTGTAATTGGGCTGTTGGCATAAATAGATTTAAGGTTACGCTTGTTCTTATATATGAATTTTGGTTCTTCTCCCACTACTTCCTTAAGATCAGGGTCAGAGGTAAGTATTCTCCAATGCTTCCTAATAATAATTGTGACCTCATTAACATCATTGGTGAAGTGAATTGGTATCATAAGTCTGTTATTCACAGACCGAGTTTCCATAATTTCATTTCTGCCCACAGGTACGAAGTAATAGGGCTTTGCCCTATTTAACCTTAAACCATCCAGGCCATTCAAATTGTGTTCAACCTCATCTTTCCTATAGCCCCTCTGCAACAACATACGTCTGAGGTTACAAAGCTCTTCTTTATAACTAACCTCTGTGGCATTATACCTCGACACCCTCATGCCTTGTCCTCTTTCAACATTTCTAAAGGTATAAGACTGATGCATGCTCTTTCGGTACAATAAATGTAGGGATATTACTGATACACTGTTGGATGTTAGAAGTTATGTTAGAAATGTAATGTTGAAAATGCATTTCAAGATGAGTGAATGTGATGTGAAAGATTCAGTCAACATACTTAGGAAACCTAGCCTTTTTATGCCAAATACACATCCGTTAATGGAGGCGTTTAATAAGTTAGTGGAGGATGACTTATATGACTACTATAACAATATTATAGATGAATCAAATGGTAGGAATAGAAAGTATAATTTAACTTTTGAACAACAATCTGCCTTGAAAGATTTAGTAAATGATACATCTATAGTTATTAGGCCGGTTAGATAAGGGGGGCCCAATAGTCCTTATGGATAGGAATGTTTATATTCAGGATATGTATGGAATGTTGAGTGATGGACGTTTCTATGAACCCACTGATTTAATGAAAGTACATGAAAAATATGAGAAAGTTAAAAGGATGCTAGATGACTTATTGAAAAGTAGTAATATAGATTTTAATTTGTGCAACTTTTTAATTGTGGAACATCCACTGATTCCATGTATACATGGTCTTCCAAAGATCCATAAGGATGAAATACATCCCCCCATGAGGCCTATAATTTCAGGGGATAAGTGGTTGACTCAACCTTTTTCTTTGTATGTGGAAAAGAACATTAGAATGGTTCTTAAAAAGAATGTATATGTATTAAAAGACACCATGCATTTATTGACAGATTTATATGTATTTAATATACAGAATTTGAATAATAGTGGGTATTGGTTTGTCACTCTTGATGTACAGTCGTTGTTTACTGTTATCCCTAATGATGAGGGAGTGATGTCTATACATAGATATCTACATAAGCACAGTGATTATGATGCCAACAAGATTGATTTAATATGTTTGTTCTTAGAGGCATTGCTTGAAAATAATGTGTTCATGTTTAATGACAACCTGTGCTTACAGCGTGATGGCGTAGCTATGGGCACTTCTTCTGCCAATAGCTACACCAACATGTTTATGGCCACCTGGGAGGAGGAGGTGCTGTTTAAGATGGAACTATTTATTAAATTTGTTCCATTCTATCGACGTTTTGTCGATGACCTCTTTCTTATTTGGAATGGCTCTGGTATGATATTAGACCTGTTTTTAGAGAAGTTAAATGCTGGGTTTGAATTCTTGAAATTCACTATGAATAGATCCCGAGAGAGTATAGAGTATTTGGATGTATTTGTACAGCGAGGGAGAGATGGTAATATTAATATAGGAGTTTATAGGAAGAGTTTTTACAAGAACACCTTATTGCACCGAACAAGCACACATCCGTCTTATACCTTTAGAAATGTTGCAAGAGGACAAGGCATGAGGGTGTTGAGGCTTAATGCCAGTGAGGTTGGTTATAAAGAAGAGCTTTGTAACCTCAGAGGTATGTTGTTGCAGAGGGGTTATAGGCAAGATGAGGTTGAATGCAATTTGAATGGCCTGGATGGTTTAAGGTTTAATAGGGCTAAGCCCTATTATTCCGTACCTGTGGGCAGAAATGAAATTATGGAAACTCGGTCTGTGAATAACAGACTTATGATACCAATTCACTTCACCAATGATGCTAATGAGGTCACTGTTATTATTAGGAAGCACTGGAGAATACTCACCACTGACCCTGATCTTAAGGAAGTAGTGGGAGAAGAACCAAAATTCATATATAAGAACAAGCGTAACCTTAAATCTATTTTATGCCAATGGCCCAATTACAAGAATAATGATTGTACCTTAACACATGGCACTTTAGCATATGGCACTTTTCCGTGTAATAATTGTAATTTTTGCACATATATAGATAATAGTGGTACCTTTGTACATCCAGAAACTGGACGGAATTTCAAGTTCCAGTTGATAGCCAACTGTAAGAGCTTGAATGTGATATACCTTGCTGTATGGAACGTATGTATGTCATTTTATGTTGGTAAGACCAACCGTTCCCTTAGAGAATGTATGAGGGAACATCTGTATAGTATTAGAATAAATTATGAGAAAAATGCACTGGCGAAACATGTCAGTATGATGGGTGAAAATTGCACGTTTAGATTCATGGTTATAGATATAGTAGTTCCTAATATAAGAGAAGGAGACATAAATAATACAATGGAAAGTAAGGAACAGCATTGGATTCTAAGGTTAAGAGCAGATAGAGGTAAAGGACTGAATGAGAGGGATAGCATCAAACCATTTTTGAAAAACAGAAAATTATCTATTAAGAAATAATGGGTATATATGTTATTTTTTAGGATGGTTTTAATATGTGTATATATTCTGTTAGATATGTTTTTGTTTTATATGTCTTATATCATTATGCATACATATTCTATACTTTATATATGTTTGTAAGACATTTTTTAAATATTTGTAAGACATTTTTATACTTAGGATGTATTTTTATTAAGATATAGTCATGTGTTAATGTGTTGCAATTTGATGGGAGGGATAGTACTGTATTATTTGACCACTTGTAACAATGGATTATGGTCTGATGAAGCTTATGTGAAAGTGCTAACCATTGTTTGAATAAAAATGATTTTATTTGAATTATTGATATATGCATGGTCAGTCTGAGAGCCCTGGAATCTACTTGTACTGTTGTTCAGTATTCTTATTGGGGCTACTTGGCGTTTACTCTTCTTGGTGTAGCTTTCATTTCGTACACTCTTCTGACAGGGTATACTGTATACCCTGTGCACTCATCTGACAGGGTACACTGTATACTCTGTGCACTCATTTGACAGGGTATACTGTATACCCTGTGCACTCATCTGACAGGGTATACTGTATACCCTGTGCACTCATCTGACAGGGTATGCTGTACACTTTACACACTATGCACTCATCTGACAGGGTATACTGTATACTGTACACCCCGTGCACACATATGAAAGGGTATACTGTATACCCTGTGCACTCATCTGACAAGGTATACTTTATATCCAGTACAATCATCTGAAAAGGTGTACTGTTTACCCTGTGCACTCATCTGACAAGCTATACTGTATACTGTACACTCTGTGCTTTCATCAGACAGGGTATACTGTACACCCTGTGCACTCATCTGACAGGGTATACTGTATACCCTGTGTACTCATCTGACAGCATGTACTGTATACCCTGTGCACTTGTCTAACAGGGTATACTGTATACTGTACACCCTGTGCACTCATCCGACAGGGTATACTGTACACTGTACATCCTGTGCACTCATCTGACAGGTATACTGTACACCTTGTGCACTCATCTGACAGGGTATACTGTAAACTGTACACCCTGTGCACTCATCTCACAGGGTACACTGTATACCCTGTACACTCATTTGACAGGGTATACTGTATACCCTGTGCACTCATCTGACATGGTATGTTGTATACTGTCTACCCCATGCACTCATCTGACAGTGTGTACTGTATACCCTGTGCACTCACCTGACAGGGTATACTGTATACCCTGTGCAGTAATCTGACAGGGTATACTGTATATGAAACAACAAACCAGTGACCAACAAATCTTTTATTGCACTTGCTTCTGACGTCTCAGCTACAAGCCTTCAAGGAAGATACTGTATATCCTGTGCAATCATCTGACAGAATACTCTGTATACCCTGTGCATTTGTCTGACTGGGTATACTGCACACTCTGTGCACTCGTCAGACAGGGTATACTGTGTAGCCTATGCACTTGCCTGACAGATTATACTGTATAACATGAGCACTTGTCTAACAGTGTATATTGTATACCCTGAGTACTCATCTGACAGGGTATAATGTAGACCCTGAGCACTCTTCTGACAATGTATACTGTACACTGCACACCCTGTGCATTCATCTGACTGGGTATAATGTATACTGTACACCCTGTGCACTCATCTGACAGGGTATAATGTACACTGCACACCCTGTGCACTCATCTGACAGGGTATAATGTACACTGCACACCCTGTGCACTCATTTGACAGGGTATACTGTGGACTGCACACTCTGTGCACTCATCTGGCAGGGTATACTGTATACTCTGTGCACTCTTTTGACAGGGTATACTGTATACTCTGTGCACTCATCTGACAGGGTATACTGTATACCATGTGCACTCATCTCACATGGTATGCTGTATACCATATGCACTCATCTGACAAGGTATGCTGTATACTGTACACCCTGGGCACTCATCTGACAGGGTATGCTGTACACTGTACACCCTGTGCACTCATCTGAAAGGGCATACTGTGTAACCTGTACACTCATCTAATAGGGTATACTGGATAAAAGATTTTCCTGATGTATCTGGTACCGCGGCTTACACCTTCAGAGAATAAATTATTACATCCAGCAGCTTTCTTTTTATACATCTTACTTAATACATTCAATTAACTATCCTTCAGTAACAAATCAGTAATTTAAAGTGCCCATCACACATTTCCCATATTTGACTACTCATTGCATATTTTATACAAAATTTCAAAGATGGATCCCAACTAATCGGGTCTTTTCTGAAGTTGAACTTTTTTTTTAGAGTCTAATTTGGAGGATAATGGCAATTGAAGGAGCCCATTCCATGTGTGAGGATATTTGGAAGGAAAGGCAATCCAGAATGATGGAAATTGATCCTTTGATTATGGACAAAGTAAGTCCATGTAAGGTGGATTTCATAAAACTGGAAAGGCTTCTTACCAAAAAGGTAACACTACATTATGACATAAGACTGTTAGAGAAATATTTGTCGCTGGATATCACGCCCAGAAGCCTCAGAATCAACAAATTACCAGCTTATGAGTTTGCAGAAGATGAAAATGATCTTCTGAGTGAATGGAATGAGACATCACTGGTGTGCACTAAGGTTTGGCTGAGAGTTCTGGTGAAGCAAAATCTGAGGCAGCAAGAAAAATTAAGAGCGGAGATTCTACGGGTGCAGACGGATTTAGCTGAAAAGGTGCCTGCTATGGTCTTCGATAACAAGGTGAAGGAGGTAAAAGAAAATATGGTGAAGGTGGAAGAAGCAGTTATGGCCCATAAGAAGGGCAAGCTACAAAGGGGCTTAAGAGACTATGGCAACAACACCATCTTCTCATGGCAGTGTAAAGAACACAGGGGCAGGCAAAACAACAGAAGGCTTAACAACAGAAGTAAGGAATTTAGTGATTCCTTGGTATCTTCTGGGGAATTGGCATCCAAAAGCAGTAAGAAAAGTGTGTCATTCGAGGAGCTCAATGAGGAACCGGGAGCTACTGGTTCAGCGAGGGAGAATCCAGATTTCGGCAGGGGTCAAAGTCGAAGATGGCAACGGAATACCAGCGATGAGGATGGTAAGCAGAAAGAAGGTTTCCAGCAGAAATGGAACAGGAGCCAAAGGAAGAGGTGTTGAAGAAAATAGTAATGTCAACCATATCAACGACAACGAGAGGAATACATCAGTGAACTTTGGGACTAATACATGTATGGATAATTTGAAAGTGGTGAATTTATCTAATTAATTTTGGACTCCAATGCTTTATCCGTCCTGGATAAGGGTAATAAGTATGTTCCTACACATTGCCCTAGTTTTAGCCGATGTGATTTTTGAAATAAACAGATTCTGCCATAGGCTAAATTTAAAAGCATTTTTTGAGAGTAAACAAAGGCAGGGCATTAGAGGTGAAAGTAATATATTTGAAGTTAATGGAAACACATCAGAAGGAGAGCTAGATGTAAACAATTCTATTGACAGCACTGATAGCCTTTTGTAAAACTTATCCATATATGAGTATGATGAATCAGATTCATATGATGAAACCAAGGAAGTGGGGGTTAGCAAGATGAAGGAAACTCCCAGTTTTTTTACTGGGTATGACAAAATGGCAATGCCGTCTGAACCTTATAATAGTACTTTTATGCCACCCAAAATGTCCAACAACATTTAATGTTTGAGAATGTGCTAAGTAAACATGTAGAAAAAGAATATGATGTATTCAAAAGGAAATTCAAGTCCTTTAATTTAACTGAAGTTCAATAGGAAACTCTTCAACAACTAAGGAGATGTAGAGAGGAATATGTGTTCACACAAGCCGATAAGGGCAACAATTGGGTAGTTATGCGTGAGGCTCAATATAAAGATATGACATATGCTTTATTGAATGAAAACGCTGTGTATAGGAAGCTATCGGGGAACCCAGTTTCAGAATACAATGAGGAATTATTGGAGATTCTGGAAGGAGCAGAAAGACTGGGTTTCTTAAACACTTCAGATGTTAATAAGCTTTACATAAAACATCCCAGGGATGTCATATATAAAACCATTCCCAAGCTACAAAAAAACATTCAAAATCCACCTGAGAGACCAATAGTCTAGGGGAAAGGAGCCTTTCTTGAAAATGTAGGGATATTTTTTGATTTTCATCTAAAGAACAACTTAAATAAGGTGAGTTCTTACATTAAAAATGGACAGATGTTGGCAGAGTTGTTGAAGGGTAGGGAGTGGTCCGAAGGGTTGTATTGGGCCACAGTAGATGTGAAGTCCCTATATACAAGCATAAAACATGAATGGGGTTTAAGAGCCATCAGCAACATCTGGTGAGGGTCCAAGAACAGATTTTTTGATCCGTCTCTTAGAGTTTTCATTAACGCATAATTGTTTTACTTTTGATGGAAATTATTATCTGCAGTTGGAAGGGACTGCAGTGGGGGCTGCGTATGCCCCCATGTATGCAGTATTATTTATGGATTATTTTGAGAGAACAAAATTGTACAATATGACATTTTATAAGAACAAGGTGGTATTTTTTAAAAGATACACTGATGATCTCATATTTATCTGTAGTGGAAATATGGAAGAGTTTGAAAACTTTATTAACATGTTGCAGGACAATCAATTTGGCTTAGAATTCGCGTGCAATATTAATGAAGAAGTTATACAATATTTGGATTTGAGGTTCTTTGTGGATGACAATTGCAGGGTGGCTTATAGACCTTACACTAAGGTCACAGCTGTGAACAATTTTTTGACAGCAGATAGTATGCACCCCCCCATCTACTGGCATCTTTGCCATATGGAGACTTCTTAAGGATAGCCAACAATACTTCAGACAAAAATGAACTGTTGAGTGAGTTCAACACGGTAAAGAATAAGTTGTATACAAGAGGCTATCAGAAAGATGTCTTAATGGCCGCGGAGAGCAAGGTCAGGAGGAAGTTAGATCTACCATTGAGCACCAGGGAGGGGGTAAAAGGTCCCAGATGGCACCTTAACTTAGAGTAAGGAGGTCGATGGGCAGAATTCTCTCTTCTTTGTTACCAAATATTCCCCTTTTTTGGAAATGTTAAAGGATTTAGTGTGTAGGTACTGGCCAATAGTCCCCAATGATGAAAAATATGGGGATATTTTTCCAGAAAAAATATTTTTTTCCTACGGGAGATCAAGTAATCTAAAAGAGCTCTTATCATATTAAAAACTGCATAAAGTACAAAGAATAAAGGGAAGTTTTCCATGTAGGAACTGTATAGTTTGTGGGAAAATCAGAAATCTGGATGGGGCCAACATTAATGGCAAGGTTTACAAAGCCAGTGAAACATGCACTTGTGAATCTAGGGGAATTGTTTACATCATAGGTTGTGGGTGCTCGCAGGTAAAATGGTACATCGGGCAGACTAAAACAGCAGTCAAGAAAAGAATCATGGAACATCTGGGTGACATAAGAAGGAGTAGGATGGAGAACCCAGTAGCAACACATTTTATTCAGGTACATGGTGGTTCAGTAGAAACTTTCTTTTTCAGCGTGTTGGCCAAACCCAAATCCTATAACAGGGAGGTGGATAACAGCAAGCTGTTAATATTGAAGTCAAAATGTATCATTAATTTCAGGACATTGTATCCCAAAGGTTTAAACATGGAATTAGATACAAATGTTCATAACATGTAAACTGATATTTATCGTTGTATGGTTAAAAATGTTCACATTTTATTAATGGGAATGGAATGATGTTGTCTCACTTTCATGTTAGTGATTAGTTGGGATCCATCTTTGAAATTTTGTATAAAATATGCAATAAATAGTCAAATATGGGCAATTTGTGATGAGCACTTAAAATTACTGATTTGTTACTGAAAAATAGTTAATTGAATGTATTAAGTAAGATGTATATATAGAAAGCTGCTTGATGTAATAATTTATTCTCTGAAGGCGTAAGCCGAGGTACCAGATACATCAGTAAAATCTTTTATCCTGATGATTTGTGTGTTTTATGTTTTTTTCTGGAGCTGAACGTGTGTTTAGCGTATACTGTATACCCTTTGCACTCAACTAACAGGGTATGCTGTGTACTGTACACCCCATGCACTTATCTGAGAGGGTATACTGTATACCCTGCGCACTCATCTGACAGGGAATACAGTATATCCTGTGCACTCATCTGACAGGGTATACTTTTTACTGTACACCTGGTGCACTCATCTGACAGGGTATACTGTATACCCTGTGCACTCATTTGACAGGGTGTACTGTATACCCTGTGCACACATCTGACATGATATACTGTACACCCTCTGCATTCATCTGACAGGGTATACTGTATACCTTGTGCATTCATCTGACAGGGTATACTGTACACTGTACACCCTGTGCACTCATCTGACAGGGTATACTGTATACCCTGTGCACTCGTCTGACAAGGTATGCTGTATACTGTACACCCCGTGCACTCATCTGTCAGGGTATACTGTATACCTTGTGCAGTCATCTGACATAGCATACTGTAAACCCTGTGCAGTTGTCTGACAGGGTATACTGTAAACCCTGTGCACTCATCTGACAGGCTGTATTCTATACCCTGTGCACTCATCTGACAAGGTATACTGTATACTCTGTGCATTCATCTCACAGGGTATACTGTATGCCCTGTGCACTCATCTGACAGTGTATACTGCATACCATGTGCACTTGTCTGACAAGGTATCCTGTATAGTGTGCACCCTGTGCACTCATCTGACAGGGTATACTGTACACCCTGGGCACTCATCTGACAAGGTATACTGTATAGCTTGTGCACTCATCTGACAGGGTATGCTGTGCACTATACACCATGTGCACTCATCTGACAGGGTATACCGTACACCCTGCACACTCATCTGATGAGGTATACTGTACACTGTACACCCTGTGGAATCATCTGACAGGGTATACTGTATGCCCTGTGCACTTATCTGACAAGGTGTACTGTATACCCTGTGCACTAATCTGACAAGGTATACTGTAAACTCACTGCACTCATCTGACAGGGTATACTGTATACACTGTGCACAAATCTGACAGGGTATACTGCATATCATGTGCATTCATCTGACAGGGTATGCTGTATACTGTACACCCCGTGCACTCATCTGCCAGGGTATACTGTACACTGTAAACCCTGTGCACTCATCTGACAGGTATACTGTATACCCTACACACTTTTCTGACAGCGTATGCTGTATACTGTATACCCTGTGCACTTATCTGACAGGGTTTACTGTACACTACACACCCTGTGGACTCATCTGACAAAGTATACTGTATACCTTGTGCACTCATCTGACAGGGTATACTGTACACTGTACACCCTGTGCACTCATCTGACAGGGTATACTGTATACCTTGTGCACTCACCTGACAGGGTATGCTGTACAGTATACACCCTGTGCACTCATCTGACAAGGTATACTGTACACTGTACACCCTGTGCATTCATCTGACAAGTATACAATATACCCTGTACACTTTTCTGACAGTGTATGCTATATACTGTACACTGTGTTCTCTCATCTGACAGGGTATACTGTATACCCAGTACACTCATCTGACAGGGTATACTGTATACCCTGTGCATTCTTCTGACAGGGTATGCTGTATACTGTACACCCTGTGCACTCATCTGACAGGGTATACTATATACCCTGTGCACTTATCTAACAAGGTATACTGTATACTCTGTGCACTCATCTGGCAAGGTATACTGTATACCCTGTGCAGTCATCTGACAGGGTATACTGTATATTGTACAACCTGTGCACTCATCTGACAGGGTATGCTGTACACCATACACCCTGTGCACTCATCTGACAGGGTATACTGTATACCCTGTGCACTCATCTGACAGGGTATACTGTATACTGTACACCCCATGCACTCATCTGACAGGGTATACTGTACACTATAGACCCTGTGCACTCATCTGACAGGTTATACTGTATACCCTGTGCACTTATCTGACAAGGTATACTGTATACCCTGTGCACTAATTTGACAGGGTATACTCTATACTCAGTGCACTCATCTGACAGGGTATACTGTATACCCTGTGCACAAATCTGACAGGGTATACTGTATACTCGGTGTACTCATCTGACAGGGTATACTATATACCCTGTGCACTAATCTGACAGGGTATACTGCATACCATGTGTACTTGTCTGACAATGTATTCTGTAAACTGCACACCCTGTGCACTCATCTGACAGAGTATACTGTACACTGTACATCCTGTGCACTCATCTGACAGGTATACTGTATACCCTGTACACTTTTTTGACAGTGTATGCTGTATACTGTACACCATGTTCTCTCATCTGACAATGTATACTGTATACCCTGTACACTCATCTGACAGGGTATACTGTATACCCTGTGCACTCAACTGACAATACCCTGTGCACTCATCGGACAGGGTATACTGTATACTGTACACCCTGTGCACTCATCTGACAGGATATGCTGTATATTGTACACCCCATGCACTCATCTGACAGGGTATACTATATACACATACCCTGTGCACTCATCTGACAAGGTATACTGTATACCCTGTGCACTCATCTGACAAGGTGTACTGTATACTGTACACCCTGTGCACTCATCTGACAGGGTATACTGTACAGTATACACCATGTGCACTCGTCTGACAGGGTATACTGTATACCCTGTGCACTCATCTGACAGGGAATACTGTATATTGTACACCATGTGCACTCATCTGACAGGGTATATTGTACACTGTACTCCCTGTGCATTCATCTATCGGGGTATACTGTATACCTGGTGCACTCATCTGACAGGGTATGCTGTACAGTATACACCCTGTGCACTCATCTGACAAGGTATACTGTACACTGTACACCCTGTGCATTCATCTGACAGGTATACTGTATACCCTGTACACTTTTCTGACATCATATGCTATATACTGTATTCCCTGTCTCTGTGTATAAGAAAGCAATAAGGAAGAACAATCTCCTACACAACAAGAGCATGCATCCGAAACACACCAAGCGGAATGTATTAAAAGAGCAGATTTACCGCATTATGCATCTATATAACCATGATGAACAATTGAGAGCTGCTTTGGGCACGTTGAAACAAGAATTTATAGATAGAGGTTATAAAGAGCATGACATCGATTTTGGGATCAGAGAAGCATGGAAACATAGGCAAGATAGGTGTGCACCTTACTACATCAAAATAGACATTGAGCCTTGACCAGATAACGGCGGAACACTAGTTCCCTCTGAGCCACATATGAGGGATGACATAGTTAGAATGCCTCTTACTTTCTCCAGCAATACCCAAGTGGTTAGTGATGTCATCAAGAATAACTGGGATATTTTATCCACCATAAGTGAATTAAATGGATTGATAGGTAATACACCACAATTTTCCTTTCGAAATAACAAATATTTGAAAAGACACCTATGTTATAAGACTAGTGACACCCAGGGAACTACTACATCTGATAGACTAGGGACATATAGTTGCAGGAGGTGCACAGCCTGTACCTATATTTACAGAGGCGCAGTCTTTGTATACCCCACGTTAGGTTTTCACATTAGTTGTAACTTCTACGCTGATTGTACAATGAAGAATGTTGTTTATTTTTGTTATTGCACAGAATGTTACTCTTTTTATATAGGCAAAACTAATCGCTTATTTAAGGAAAGGGTCCTAGAGCATCTCAGAGATATAATAAATTGTAAAGAGAGCAATGCCTTAGCCATGCATGTTAAAAAGGAAGGTGTTAGTCATACATTTAAGTTTTTATTTTTGGAGATTGCTAAGATGAGTATAAGGGGAGGTGATGCTAGAAATAGAACTGAGAAGGCTGAGCAGAGGTGGAAACAGCTGCTTAATGCTGACAGACCTCCTGGTATGAATAACAGGATGTCGTTTAAACCTGCCCTCAAATCAAGGAGTTTGAAACATTGAATTTAAAATATTTAAAATATTCTAAATATATATAAAAAATGTTGTTATTCTTTATAAGTATAATGCGTGTGTTTATTAATTTTTGACTGTGTAGGTTAGCTATATATGTGTGCGTATATATTTCCTAGATGTATATATGTACATAGATATATTTTTTACAAGCATTTTCACAAATGTGCACTTACCCTTTTAATTTTTTCAAGTGTTAATTAGCATTTCAGTGATTGGACAGTTTGTATTGCATCACAAATATAAAATGGGTATGTTTGATTTTATATGTAGTCTGATGAAGCAACTGTTATTGATTGTGAAAGCGCTTACTTCTCTGTTATCAAAGATTAAAGTTTTAATGCAATTGTACTGCCGTGTATAACCAGTGTGTTTTTATGTTTACATATCCTGCTTTTACGTGGTTATTTCATATGGAGTTTGGTTCTTCCTCTTTTCAATTATACAGTATACTATACACCCTGTGCACTCATCTGACAGGTTATACTGTATACTCTGTGCACTTATCTGACAAGGTATACTGTATACCCTGTGCACTCATCTGACAGGGTATACTGTATACTCAGTGCACTCTTCTGACAGGGAATACTGTATACCCTGTGCACTCATCTGACAGGGTATACTGCATACATTGTGCCCTTGTATGACAAAATATGCTGTATACTGTACACCCTGTGCACTCATCTGACATGGTATACTATATACCCTGTACACTTATCTAACAGGGTATACTGTATACCCTGTGCATTCATCTGACAAAGTATACTGTATACCCTGTGCACATATCTGACAGGGTATACTGTATACCCTGTGCACTCATCTGACAGGGTACACTGTATACTGTACACCCTGTGCACTCATCTGACAGGGTACACTAAACACCCTTGCACTCATCTAACAGCATATACTGTATACTGTACACCATGTGCACTCATCTGATAGGGTATACTGTATACTGTACACCCTATGCACTCATCTGACAGAGTATACTGTATACCCTGTAAGTCATCTGACAGGGTATACTGCATACCCTGTGCACTCATCTGACAGAGTATACTGCATACCATGTGCCCTTGTCTGACAAGGTATGCTGTATAGTGTACACCCTGTGCACTCATCTGCCAGGGTGTACTGTACACTGTACACCCTGTTCACTCATCTGACAGGGTATACTGTATACCCTGTGCACTTTTCTGACAAGGTATTCTGTATACTGTACACCACATAAACTCATCTGTCAGGGTATACTGTATACCCTGTGCACTCATCTGACAGGGTATACTGTATACTGTACACCCTGTGCACTCATCTGACAGGGTATACTGTACACTATACACCCTGTGCACACATCTGACAGGGTATACTGTATACTGAACACCATGTGCACTCATCTGACAGGGTATACTGTACACTGTACACCCTGTGCACTTATCTGACAGGGTATACTGTATACCTTGTGCACTCATCTGACAGGGTATACTGTATACCCTGTGCACTCATCTGACATGGTATGCTGTATACTGTACACCCCATGCACTCTTCTGACAGGGTATACTATATACTCTGTGCACTCATCTGACAAGGTATACTGTACACTGTATACCCTGTGCATTCATCTGACAGGTATACTGTATACCCTGTACATCTTTCTGACAGCATATGCTGTATACTGTACACCCTGTTCTCTCATCTGACAGGATATACTGTATACCCTGTGCACTCATCTGACAGGGTATACTGTATATTGTACACTCTGTGCACTCATCTGACAGGGTATACTGTACACTATAGACCCTGTGCACTCATCTGACAGGTTATACTGTATACCCTGTGCACTTATCTGACACGGTATACTGTATACCCTGTGCACTCATCTAACAGGGTATACTGTATACTCAGTGCACTCATCTAACAGGGTATACTGCATACCCTGTGCACTCATCTGACAGGGTATACTGTATACTTAGTGCATTCATCTGACAGGGTATACTGTATACCCTGTGCACTAATCTGACAAGATATGCTGTAAACTGCACACCCTGTGCAGTCATCTGACAGGGTATACTGTACACTGTACACCCTGTGCACTCATCTGACAGGTATACTGTATACGCTGTGCACTCATCTGCCAGGGTATACTGTATACTGTACACCCTGTGCACTCATCTGACAGGGTATACTGTACACTATACACCCTGTGCACTCATCTGACAGGGTATACTGCATACAATGTGCACTTGTCTGACAAAGTATGCTGTATACTGTACACCCTGTGCACTCATCTGACAGTGTATGCTGTATACTGTACACCCTGTGCACTCATCTGACAGGGTATACTGTATACCCTGTACACTCATCTGACAGGTTATACCTTATACCCTGTGTACTCATCTGACAAGGTATACTGTATACCCTGTGCACATATCTGACAGGGTACACTGTATACTGTGCACCCTGTGCACTCATCTGACAGGGTACACTATACACCCTGTGCACTCATCTAACAGTGTATACTGTATACTGTACACCCTGTGCATTCATCTGACAGAGTATACTGTATACCCTGTAAGTCATCTGACAGGGTATACTGCATACCCTGTGTGCATTTGACAGGGTATACTGCATACCATGTGCCCTTGTCTGACAATGTATGCTGTATAGTGTACACCTTGTGCACTCATCTGACAGGGTGTACTGTACACTGTACACCCTGTTCACTCATCTGACAGGGTATACTGTATACCCTGTGCACTTTTCTGACAGGATATGCTGTATACTGTACACCATGTAAACTCATATGTCAGGGTATACTGTACACCCTGTGCACTCGTCTGACAGGGTATACTGTATATCCTGTGCAATCATTTGACAGGGTATACTGTATAATAAAACAACTCTGGCCCCAACAAAATATTCACTGACTGTGAAATGAAACAAGCAGAAAAGTAAAATCTCTTTATTTCTATCTAGCGCTTCGGTGTTTCAAGAGGGTATACTGTACACCCTGTGCACTCATCTGATGGGGTATACTGCACGCTGTACACCATGTGCACTCGTCTGACAGGGTATACTGTATACCCTTTGCAGTCATCTGACAGGGTGTACTGTATATCTTGTGCATTCATCTGACTGGGTATACTGTAAACTGTACACCCTGTGCACTCATCTGACAGCATATACTGTACACTGCACACACTGAGCACTTATCTGACAGGGTATACATACATCCTGTGTGCACTCATCTGACAGGATATACTGTATACCCCATGCACTCATCTGACAGGATATACAGTATGCTGATCCTGATGAACAGTGTTGCCCATGAAGTGCTTATTGACCGTGAAAGGAGGTGGCAGACTGTATTCTCACAGGTGAAAGGAAAGGACTAGAGATATGTCCATGTGTATTGACATATCGACCATGTGTTGAGCTGGAGTAGCATCAGAAAAGACCTGTACCACACCACAAATGGGCATGCAAGATGTGTACTCACAGTGGACAGTGAGGTTGTATCACCAGTGGTCTCAGTAGTCTGACTTGTGAGAATCAGAGTCATAGATCTCAACCTGTTTGAGCAATTCCATGTCCAGCAAGTCTGCATTGTGACTCTCGCATGGATAAGGAAGGCATGACCTCTGGAGACTAATTGGTGGGCAGCTGCAATGTGGATTATGGAAACAACAGTGACCTCAGCAGCATGTTCTGCTGCCTGTTCCTAAACTTCCTGGCATATACATACCATCCCAGAATCCAAAAAGTATATTGACCATCCCCACCATGGTGTAGGTATCAACTGCTTGCACCTGGATCATTGACCTACATATACACTGGTTAAGGCCAAGTATAGCAGCTATATCAGAGAATGTCCTGGAGTCATAGCTATGTGTCATCCCCCTCCTCGTCTATTTCCTGTTGTGAGTATTTACACCGCAGAAGCAGAGTACAATTCAGATAGTGCATGCACTGGAAATTAAGTGGTAGTTGAGAGGGACTCTCAAGTGGAATCTATTCAAGGATCTCTGTTATGGTGGAAGAAAATGACACTCTACTTGTAGAGTGTTGCAGGCAATGTCATTGCCATCAGACTGTGCCACTTGTTGCCATCATTGCCAGTCACACTAGCCCTGCTAACATCAGGGAATTTGTTGTCCTGTTGTACCACATGAGGAATGCAGGAGGTCTTGCTCCACTGTAAAAAGCACTTTGCCATTCTTTGCATCTCCTGAGAATTAGCTTTGGAGCATGCGCTGTAGCATGTCAATGTGTTTTGTTGATCTAAGTGTGTTAACATGCAACGCTGTCAGATGAGTGCCCAGGGTGTACAGTATACAGCATACCTTGTCAGATAAGTGCACATAGAATACAGAATACCCTGTCAGATGAGTGCACAGGGTATACAAGATACCCTGTCAAATGAGTGCACAGAATATACAGTATACCCTGTCAGATGAGTGCACAGGGTGTGCAGTGTACAGTATACCCTGTCAAACAAGTGCACAGGGTGTACAGTATACAGTATACCCAGTCAGATGAGTGCACAGGGTGTGCAGTGTACAGTATACCCTGTCAGATGAGTGCTAAGGGTCTACATTATACCCTGTCAGATGAGTGCAAAGGGTATACAATATACCCTGTCAGACAAGTGTTCATGTTATACAGTATACCCTCTCAGGCAAGTGCATAGGCTACACAATATACCCTGTCTGAGTGCACAGGGTGTGCAGTATACCCAGTCAGACAAGTGCACAGGGTATACACAGTATTCTGTCATATGAATGCACAGGGTATACAGTATACCCTGTCAGATTACTGCACAGGGTATACAGTATACCCTGTCAGATGAGTGCACAGGGTATACAGTATACACTGTCAGATGAGTGCATCGGATGTACAGTATATGGCATACCCTGTCAGACGAGTGCACAGGGTATACAATATACCCTGTCAAATAAGTGTACAGGTTTTACAGTATACCCTGTCAGATGAGTGCACAGGGTGTACATTGTACAGTATACCCTGTCAGATGAGTGCACAGGGTGTACATTATACCTTGTCAGAGTGCACAGGGTTAACAGTATACCCTGTCAGATGAGTGCACGGGGTATACAGTATACAACATGCCCTGTTAGATGAGTGCACAGTGTATACAGTATATCCTATCAGAAGAGTGCTCAGGGTCTATATTATACCCAGTCAGACAAGTGCACAGGGTATACAGAGTATTATGTCAGATGAGTGCACAGGGTATATAGTATACCCTGTCAGATGAGTGCATGGGATGTACAGTATATGGCATACCCTGTCAGATGAGTGCACAGGGTGTACAGTATACCCTGTCAAATAACTGTACAGGGTATACAGTATACCCTGTCAGATGAGTGCACAGGGTGTACAGTGTACAGTATACCCTGTCAGATGAGTGCATGTGGTGTACAGTATACAGTATACCCTGTCAGACGAGTGCACAGGGTATACAGTACACCCTGTCAGATGAGTACACAGATTATACAGTATACCCTGTCATATGAGTGCACAGGATGTACAGTATACCCTGTCAGATGAGTGCACAGGGTGTACAGTATACAGTATACCTTGTCAGATGAGTGCACAGGGTAAACATTATACCCTGCCAGATGATTGCAGAGGGTATACAGTATAACTTGTCATATGAGTGCACGAGGTATACAGTATACCCTGTCAGATGAGTGCACGGGGTGTACAGTATACAGCATACCCTGTCAGATGAGTGTAAAGTGTATACAGTATACCCTGTCTGATGAATACAGAGGGTGTGCAGTATACCCAGTCAGACAAGTGCACAGGATATACAGGGTATATAGTTTTTCTCCTTTTAAGGTATTCCAGCTGAGATGTCAGAGAGTGAAGAGAGTGAATAAAATACTTCTGGATACTAATGGCTTACTGGTCTTTTGTTTGTTTCTTTACATTATTTTATTTTGTTTTAGTTGTGTGTTATACAGAGTATTCTGTCAGATGAGTGCACAGCATATAGAGTATGCCCTGTCAGATAAGTGCACACAGTCTGTAGATCCACCACTTCACTGCTACAGACTGTATAAAAGCCAGAACTACAAGCCAACATAACTGATGCTGCCAATGGTCATGTCATCTTAGCTTGACCTCTTCACTTGAGGATGTAACCCATAACTATATGGACCAATTCATAGTCCTATCACTATCCTACAGACTGCTATGAGGTGACCTGTGTCTGTTACAAAAGATATCTTTCAACCCATTACTGATGGATTTACTAAACATTAGCAAGTCAAATGGCATCAGAAATACTTGGTGTAGGGATCTAAACCTCTTCTGCACATCAACAGAATGGTTTAGAGGGATAGTTGTATTTCACAGAGGATACTGCTGCTATAAAACAGACTGTCAATCCACATAAAACAAAGTTCATACCTGTCCTTTTTCAAGGACAACTTAGATCTATGGATGGGAAACAGAAAAATTGTCCCAGGACTAACCCGTTTACTACTGCAGCTCATAAATGTTTTATCCCATGCATGAATCACCTCCAGTTATCTCTGGTATGATCCCAGTTATTCTCATTAGGGGTAATATATTGTTATCGACCATGTGACAGTTAAGGCCAGTCTATAACCAAATGGGATAGGTTATTTTGAGCACAAAAAGGAAAACTGGAAATGCTTAAAATCGCCCACAAGATCAGCTAGCCTAACACTTACCCATGAACCTATGAACTTCCCAAATATACCAGAATACATGGTTATCACATTCACTTAACTTGAACCTACCCCAAATTGAGTATTGCTGTCTACCAAACTGCTCCTATGACCTTATCCCTCTCATAGGGTTAAAGTCAACAATCACTGTGTCTCCCAACCACCTCTATAAGTGATGAAGACTATGCCCTGCCTATCACATAACCTGTGTGGGTATGATTATGCCTGTTACATACCATAGCTTGTACATGCACTGACCTGCATAGCCTGAATGTGATAATACATGCTCCACTTTATTCTATTTTGTCTGTGTCACAGCCAGCAGCTCTTTTCCAGTGCTGCAGTTTATTGCACCCAGCTCTGCCTCAGCTGTAGCAGTGGTACTTCTACTGATTCATGGTCACAATACTTTTTACCCTGCCCTTCTGCTGCTGGAATAACTGGTATGAAAGGTCCTACCAAGATAATAACCTGCTATTCCAACTGTTTGGGCAATGCCATGTTGTGCAGCATTACACACAATAAATATCTTGATGCAGACTTCATGACTATATTGCAGTGCTGCTCCTGGCATATCTAGTTATCAAAATACCTACTCCACCATATTACATGTCTCATTATATTGCATTATAGGCAATTCCCTGGATGATATGGGGTTATGGATGGGGAGGGGTCAATAGCCAGGCTGTAGGACAAATTCAGCACTGGCTACAGTACATGCTTCCTGCCTGCATGGTACTTGTATGTAAAGACCTTTCTATGTATTCTGTAAATGCCCTACCATCTAGACAATATTCTGAGAAATTATCCTTTGGTATAGGTAGGACATGAGTGGTAGTCATATGTTAGAATTAATGCTCAGATAATGTACATGCATATTATAAATACTGCCCTGAGCATTATACATGCCCTAGCACTTAAAGTGGAAGCCTTTCCTGTTGATACATTGCAGTCTGCCTGGACCAGGTGGGAGCCATGATGGCAAAGTTAGGTGTAATCAATGGTTCCTAGGACCTCAGTGAAATGGGATGTCTTAAAATGCCTGCACAGTGGTAATTCTCTCCTCTTCAGTTCTGAGTGAACAAGATATACAGTTCTCAAGGAAGAAGATATACTACTCCACATGCTGCAGCATAATAGGAAAAAAATGGTTCACAATTAATGAGGTTGAGGTCTTTGATACCCCTAACATGTCTCCAGAAGGCCAGTGAAGATTATAAAAGCTACACATACCTTAGTGTCCACATGAACGGGTATGCCACACATACATCTCAGTTCTGTTTGGCAAGATTTAATGTAGACCCCTTGTCCACACAGATATGATCCACAATCTGCTTGTCACTCAGATGGTGGTATGTCAGGCACTGTCTGTACCTCCTCCACTGCTGCAGATAGCCTGGTATGCAGTATTGCAGTCAATGGCTCTGAGGGCACCAGTTAACGCACATCACTCTTCTCATGTACACCTTGATTATCAGTGTAAAAAATGAGTACAAGTAACAGTGCAACTTGCATATCTTATACATTTCTAAATTTATCTTCCATTTTGAATATCACAATTTGCATAAACCACATGGCTGACTTGCACATTCATTATGATTTGTTGAATGCTGTGCTATTTTGAACCTTGGATGATCATTCTGTTTGTCTCTGAATGACATACGCATTGCATGTTGCCACTATCCATGTTAATGTGCTCTAAATAATGCACTAAATGTCTGTGAATCTTGCCAATTTGTTTATTAATAATAATTATTTGTTTTCCTGAGTATATTTTAAAGTTAAATGTTTATTCCACCCATTTAAATAACTGACTGCTTTATCAGAATTATAACTTCTTAATTATGTGGAATTTTGGTATGAGCAGTCACTTTAGGGATCCTTCCATCAAACTATTTGTGCCATTGCATAATTGTATTAGTAAACGCTGTTTAATAGACATTTTATAAAACAGATTTGGATCAGAGTTGTACAAAATCAGTGCCAGACTTTCAATGGTGGTATTCCACTTCAAATCTTTGAAAACTCATAACATCTAATTTCAAAACAGCGAGACCATAAGATTGAAAATTCAAAACATCTAAAACTCATAACATCGAATCTCACAACATTGAAAACTACAAAGCAAATATAAATAACAACCCCTCCACCTATAACAACACCAAATGAAAAAACACACTTTTTACTAAGTTTCTGTGGGGGGCACACTTTGGAGAAGGAAACAACTGCAAACTAAAACTTAATTGAATATAACCCCACACTGACACTATTAGTTCTCCTCCAAGGATCACATTTACACTCCACAGAATTTCAACATGCATGCCAAAAAAATCCTTAGTTTGCTTAGTGAATAATTTAATGAAGTGAAACTGAAGCACTACAGGTTCAATTGTGTGTGGCATGCTCTGTCTTCTCCAGAATATTTTAAGAATATGTACCTATGAATCTAACCAAAAGCTTTGATTTTATGACTGACCTTTGCATTACAGCCATAGCCCCAACTTATCTCATGTTATCTCTCATCACTAACAACAGATGGACTCCATTTTATCTCCAAAGCTGTTAGGTAAGTGCGTGTTTATGGTATCATGCATCCCCTGTACATCTTAACATGAGTTTTACAGGCCTTTTTATTAGGCTGTATTCTCTGTTCACTATTTCTGTTTGTACACATATCCGCTGACATACTGATATGTAGGTGATATATACATTTTCACATGTGAGCTCAGCCACAGATAATCATAGTATAGTACCGTCATGATTGGTGTATATCCCTTGTGTAGATGAAGTCTGTGCTTTGGAATAATTTCAGTTATAAGTGTAGCTTAACAGCTGCAGTTTTAGATTGTAAGTGGCTACAGTTCAATGGCAGTGTCAACACAATGAACTATTATATATAGCTTAATACTTAATGCATTTGTTATTCATTTTCATTATCACTATAGTACATACAATTACTGAATATTTGTTAGTATACACTGCATCACATTTTATTGAAGTTTGAGTTTTTGCAATATGAATTTTATGTTCTCAGTCTCATCCATTAAGTATCTTCATACAATTTCCTTTATCTGTTCAGTGAAATGCAAGAAAACATTCAGCACTAATATATTTATCTACTTTTAGTTTATTGTTTACTTGACAGCCAAAATAGAACAGCCTATTTCTACATAAATAAGTGACATAGGGCATATATATCAGAATATGTAAACATTTCAAAAGCAATTCAATACAGCATAATGCAACACCTAGATGTGGTTTACTTAACCATTGCTTACTTTATATTTTATTAACAAAGAATTACAGCATCTGCAAATTTCTATAATTAGGATATACCTGATTAAATTATTTTCAGAGAAATGAATCATAAATCTTTCTTTCATACCTGATTATGCCTTTTGATATTTTTTAAATATAAGGAAATATCAAACAATAGTAAGTGCCATACCTTACTTAAGAAGCTTAAATTGTAATTAATCCTATTATGTGATAAAAGACTACCTGCTGCTGAATGTACTGATATATTTTGATATAGGCACACGTTAAATCCTGAGGTAGAATTGTATACAGTTCATAACTGGATGATATCTTGGAAAAACAGAACAAGTAATTCAATTATTATTAAATGTGCATAAATTAAATTCATTCTATGAAAGAATACTGCTTTCTGTTCATCTGAAATGTAACCCTAAAACTAATCCTTAATCTATGGTGATTTAATATTTACATACTGTTCAAAGTTTCAGTTTTAGTCATATAATATTCTAAGATAATTGTAAGGATCTAGCCATTAATGCACATTTATGAAACCACAGTCTGCATACACAGACACACACACATGCACACATAGACAGACAGGCAGATGGGTAGATGGATAGAGAGAGAAATAGCTAGATAATAGATAACCATAGTTTTAATGGTGCTTTGTGTAAGTATTACTAAGCTAAATGTGCTATTGTATGAGCTAGTTTATGAACCTTTAAAACATTAGTATGATGTTTATTTAAGGCTTACTGCCATCTTAAATAGTCACATGGAAATTATTTATCCAAAGAATAATTTCAGAAGTCCAACACACTACAGAAAGACCACTAATGGACACTGTATGATTTAGATAACATTTTTTCTTGTCACAAGAAATTATGAACACAGAATATTTTATGCAGTACAGCAATTTGTAGACAACACATGTATATCAGAGGCAATGCATATGAAGCAAGAATGCCATTTCACATATGTAATACGCATGATGGGTACAGCATTCAGACACTTCCGAGATTCAGAGAAATCAGGCTCACTGACATGATCAACTGAAAAAATCTGCAGTGAATCCCATGAAAGGACAAGTGGCACCAAGTGAGTATTAGAGCATGTGTACAATGCTGCATTAGAGAGCAGAGATATATCCAACTCTAAATCAAATGACAGACTCAGTTAAATGTCTCACTGTAAGAGAAGAACAGAAGTCTGCGAAGTAAGGAACTGTCCAATTTTAAGGTAGCATCGTGACTATCTGAGCAATGCTCAGGTAGTGAACCACAGACAAAAGGAGAATATCTTCCAGATAAGGCACTGTTATTCCAGCACTATTACATGGAATGAGTGAAAATGATATCGCTGATCAACCTGATATACTCCAGCCATATGTTCCAGGCATCTGTCTCATGCAGCATAGGAAAATTTCAGAATCTGAGTGTTCTATGTGCCTATGAAGGCATCAGATATGCAAACACACTAACAAAGCAAGACCAAATAATGCATTATTACCACCAAGAAGTACACATATTACTCACCAATCTTAGATGCAGTAGAATGCACACACTCTGAAGGACCCACCATCAGATCAACTTGAAAGCATACCCCTGAACAAACATGTCATCTACATAACCTATTGCTAATACAGCAGGATTCATAAGAAATGCGTAAATGGCATGCCACAGAAAATCATGGAAAGTTTATTTGTAGCAAAACAGCAGTCTTTGCTATGGCTTCAGTGATATACTGAATCACAACATCTGATAAATTATAGTTGTATAGTATGGCTGTAGCATATTAACAAATAACAGTGTTCACACAGCAGTACAAATTAGTAAATAGCCTACAGATATGCATTATGTGGAAAAGCACTGGTCCTATTACATATGTCCATAGCTAAGTACTAGGCAAACAGTCTGCAGACCATTACAAATCTAGTCAATAACTCATATTTAAAATTTCCTTCAGGCCTCAAGGACAACAATATAAGATACACAGGGACATCATTTGAAACTGCTCATCCAATTTTCCAGGTTTAGCTTGAAGATGGAAATTGTGCTACTCTGCTTGACATGTAGTGGAAGTTTGTTTGAGGGGTGGGGTGTACACTGGGATATAAATCTATAATGCCAGTATGTATCACTTATCTGTTGATGAAAGTTAAGTTCATTTAATTGGCTATTTGAGGAACCATTTGTTCTGTGTAGGAATGGGTGCTCAAAAAGTGTCAGCTCTGGCATATGTTGTAGTAACTGTGAGTCAGTGGTAGATTAAATAATAACCTCAAGTTTACTGTCATCTTGTTTACTGGTGTCCCATAGAAGAGTCTAGAAAAAAACTAAGTACAGAGAGAACTGTTACTCTTTCCTGATAGCTAACATTTTTGAGGCAATTAATCTTTTCAGTTAGGACTCTCTGAGGTATTTCAAGTGAAATGTTCAGCCAAATACATGCTAACAGAGGCATTATCATCAGCAATGGATCAGATGAGATAAGAGTAAAGGGAGCAGAACACTTATTTGGATCTAATGGAGATATCTTTGGAAATTGGATGAGCCAGACAAAAGGCTTTCTAAACTACTCTGAGACATATTGATCAAAAGAGTTCCAAGATTCTTATAACAGTGTCTGATTAGAGGGGAGTCTTACCTCTGTGATATAGGAAAATGTTGTGTTTGCTAGAATTAACTATACTATTTTTTACATATTTAATTTGAGACCATTGTCCATGCACCAATTTTTTAACATGGTCTAACCTATGTTGGATTAGTTGTGAGTCAGAGGGTTGGGGGTTGGTATAATAGTTAAAGTGTTATCTTCATAGCCACAAGGTACAGGGTTTGATTCTTACCTTTGAAAGGTAAATTAGATAAACTTAAAATGGCCCAGAAGGGAAATTAGCCTAGTACTTACCGGTGACCCTATGATCTTATGAATAACAGCACCCAATTTATAGTCATCTTCAAACTTACATAGTCATAGGCCATGCATGTTGGCCGGAAGGCCTGAGAATTATATGCCAAATACACGAGAGCCCAAAACTGAGCCATGTGGTACACTACAGGTAACTATTTTGCTTTTGGAAGTGACATCTGTGACTCTAACCACATAGAATCTGTCAGACAAGCAGTTATCTATTCAACAAACAATGTAAAATATTTCTATACAAGTCTGTCAGTAATTCCTGCATGGGGAATAGTATCAAAGGCCTTGCCCAGGTCCAGATATGTTGTATTAACTGTGTAACCACTATCCACTGCTTTGGGGACCTTTTCAAATAAACTAATGAAATGAAAGAAGCAGAACCTTCTTTGAACAAAGCCAAATATATTAGGGTCCAGGGTTAAGAGATTTTCAATGTTCAGATTAATTGGATCTGATATATTACATTCTATAGCTTTACATATTAGCCATTACAATGGCTGCTTTCCAGGCTTGAAGACTGTAACCAGTGGTGATGTATAGATGAAAGAGGTGAGGTAAAGGTTCAAATGGGCCATATGTGATACTGATAATCAGGCCAATGGCATGTTATCAGAGCCCATAGACAAGGTATTCTTATTTTTTGACAGGGCTGAGAGGACTTGTTCTATGGTAATTAAAGAGGATGGCAGAGACTGTGGAATATGTAGGATAGCTATAATTCTTGGTGGAGTAAAATTTTGTAAAATTCCAATGATAAAAGCATCAGTAACATATAGTAACAAACTGCAATCAAGCATGATGGCGGGAAATACAAATGTCATCATTAAAGATGCATGCCTGTGTCAGTGTACAAAAAACCTGTGTGAAGATACATGAGCATACCTCTCAACTATCCAGATTTTTGCAGAATGTCCAGATTTTTGCCTCATATTTTGGTCTGTTCTTCATAACATTTGTGGTTTACTGGCAAATCATTGGAATGATCTGAGGAAAGAAGTAATTTAATAATAGCATACATTTGAGTTTCAGATTTCATATCCTTCAGAAAATTCATGCCATCACAAATCTTGTTATTCTACCCATTTACTAAGTTCAGAATAGCAGTATTTAAATTCTGTCCCTATTATTCGGTCTTTTTCCTCTTATGTCAAGCTTTGTCGAGATTTCTTGCGTTAATAGGTTGAGAGGTATGTGCATGAGCTCATGGACCCACCACTCTGACTCTACACTTGTCATAGCACTGGTAATACCCTGATCAGGGTTGTAAATAAGCTCCCTATGGGTAGAGAGACCAGTGGTATTATTCTACTGTACTACTACAACTATGTTATCTTTATCAACCATCTTTGTACTTCTTTTGCACTATCCTCTACTCTCATACACTGGCTTGCCTCTTGCTTGTTGAATTGTATCCAGGAGGATTGATTTGAGTATGAATTTCTCATAACCATACTTTCTGAAGAGCAAAGTACCACAGAATTCAACCTTGGGTCCATTACTGTTCACAGCATTTAAGTTGACCCTAGAAGATCTTCTAAGAGGAAGAAGGCTGTGTTATCAGGGGTTTAATATGGTAAGGTTGAAGTGGATTGGGTCTAGCCCACTTCAGTCAAAGTCCAGAGGCCGAACGGCAACAATGTCGAACCCGACATTATCAAAGTATGAATCTTGCCCTTATCTGGACCAATGTTAAAGCCCATTCTGAGGTCGAAGTCAAGTTGTATTTCAACAATGTCGGAATTCAACATTGTCATTTTCATGGACGTGGGTCGATGATCCCATCATTCGATGGGGTCCGGTTCGATCATACCATGGTAAACCCTTATCAGGGCTATGTGAAAGATACCCAGTTCTGTGACTCCTTTCCTAAGGATTGCATGGGGAGTATATATTTCCTTGGAGATTGTCTTAAAGACATTTGCTTGGTTTCGTTATAATCAGTTGGAATTTAACATGTATAAAACTAGGGCCTTAGCTATATCTGCCCCTTTGAGGTATTCATCTTCTCTGTCATTTCTACCACTTATCTTTTATAATTGCAGTAAGCTGGAGATTCTTTCTGAGGTGCATAATTGTGGAGTTGTTTTTGTAGTTACAAGGCATTGCAGGACCAGTAATTTGCCTTAATTAAATCTATTTGTTTTCATCTGAGTAATATCACTTAATATGTTTTATTTGAGATGATCATCAGTAAAATAAACTAAAGTAGTTGTCTTGATGGTATTTCCTAATGAAGTGTGAAAAAGTTGTGATTACATTAAAAGTACATACTGACCTGAACTACTTCTCTAGAAAAGTGTCTAGAAAAGCCATCAGCATCCTATAGTGGTGGAGAATGTGAACAAACAGTTAATCATATGCTTACAAATATAACTAAACTGCTCCTGAATTACTGTGAATCTAGAAAAGGGGAATTTCATAGTGTATGTTAAAATGGTTTTGTGGGAGCAACCCTCCCAAGGAAGCATTGATGAATGTGTTTTTGAGTGCTGGCTCAGTGGCGTATGTCAAATAAGTGTTGTAAAATGTGGTTTTAAACTGTAAAACGTCCTTTGCCTGAATTGCTTTCACTAAACCAGAATGAAATTCATGTTTTATATGATACCTATTAAGTTGTGCTGAATAGCATGATTAAGCTTCTCACTGTCCCACCTAAAACAGACAGCTAGAAACAGAAGCTAGACTCAAAGATTTTAGTAATTAAAATAGTCATTACACCATAATGACAATTACTGCTGAATGTTTTAACAAAGTGATGTGAAAATTCTGAAAGGCTGCTTAACAACACTGCACATGAGTTTACTGAACAGGTATAAAAGTGTTGGGATTTTGTCTGTGGCATCACAAAAGTGTATAATAATGAAAGAAAATGACAAAGTTGGGAACAAGTTTTGTAAAATTGTGTTGTATTCTGAAATGGCAAAAGTAGGATACTACATCTTTAAATAAAGAAACAAACAAACAGGTAAAACAAATGCATTATGCACTATGGTTTCAGAATTGCTTGGGACTTGGGGAAAACCTGTTGGAAATTCCACAGTACAAGGAAGAATTACTAGTATTTTCAAAGTCAGGAAAACTTTGATTCTTAACAAAAGTTAAGCATTATAAACCATACCTTTGTGCTCTGAAACAGTGTGTGATGTGATAATGGTAATGTGATAATGCTTCTGACACAATTCAAAAGTACTAATACACAGCTACAAACATAGTAAGAGTTCTGTGTTGTTATGATTAACCTACGACTAACAAGAGAAGCATACTAGGAAATTTGTGTTGCATGTAAATGAATTACCTGATGAAAAAGTAAACCCCAACAACAATAGGAACCTTTATACTGAAAGAGAATTGGGAAACAAATTGAGTACAATGCATTGTATAAAAATGATTTACACGACTGAAATTTATACAGAACTGATATTTACTAGGTGATGTTTGAACTGTTTTTCTCAAATTAACTTTAGTAAAAATGTGAAGTGATGTATAAGAGAGGTATTAATAAAAAGCAAATCTTTTTGAGTTGTTAATACCGAAGAATTGTTATGCCTACAAGAAAAACAATTATCCTGTTCGCATGGTGAGACTTGCTCTAGGAATAAAAGTGAGCCTTTTAGCCATTAAAAGGCTGTTTTTGGAAAGAAAAAAAATCTTATCAAATTTGCAACATAAAGGTTATACACTGTGAAGTTTCTTTGCCATAATTCTAGTGATAACCTATGAAACTAAAGTTTGTTATACTCTGAGAATAAAGGTTCTATTGATGTATAGCAATGTGTTTCCAAAAGAAAGCAGGTCTGACCAATTCAGTCTGGTTACAAACAAGCTATGGTACAGCAAAATGAGAAGTGTTTTGGTATCAATTTATTCCTGATGTGCAGAGGCAAATTGGTGTTTTTTCAGGTATGTGTTGCAGGTATGTAAAATGAAGTTTGAACAGTGTTTGAGAGTGATGATTCTAGGTCTAGTGCTAAAGGTTTTAAAAGAGGGGAAATAATGCTGAAGACCAGAATTTATTAGCAAGTATTATTAAAACAACAATAGCAACAAGAAAAGATAATGGTAGCCTCTTCAGAAAATATGGTTGTACACGTGGCCAAAAAGCAGCAATAAATGATAAACAAGACTCTGCCTTAGTTTTGTCTGTGATGTGTAATTCCAAACCCAAAGTTACTAGAATGACTGAAACAATCAACACTTTGATATTATGATGTTGGAAGAAGCAGAATTCCAAAAGAATCTAATGTCTTTAAAGAAGGAGGGCAAAGAACTGTAAAAAGCTACAGAAACCATTAAACTTAAAAAATTGCAAAACTTATAGCCAAATGCTGCTGCTGTTAGATACAGAAAGCATATAATAAAACCAAATTAAACTGTTTCTGAAAATGAGGGATGAAATAGACTATCATAGAAGTAGAAAGAATGGTGCATGTGTTTCAAGAGATTTTCTTGACAGTCACCAAATGTTAGTGACTTATGTTACACAACTGAAAAACTTGTCAAAGTAAAACAGATCAGTACATTTTTGCTTTGTCCAAAAGGCTTTTTTCATACACAATAGCATTTTCCCCTGGAATTAAAACATTACTTTTGTATAATATTGAGTAAAATTTCTAAAGCAATTTCCACAGATAATGCTATTATTGTGTGAAAAACGTTCTTTAGACTGTAGAAACCTATAGCCTGAAGGAAGACTGTATGCAAACTATTTGTCCAAAGGGCAAACTGAACTGCTTACTCAAGTTAAAATAGCAAAACAAAACAGTAAACCTGTACATTGTAAAAACGTTGATACAACAAGGATAAGCAAACACGCTGTATTTTAAAACAAAGAATTCATACAACTGTATCTCGGTATCAACATATACTAGATTCTATAAAGAAATATCATGAAAATGTAAAGATAAACATAAAAAGATTTAGTGAAATAATTTAAAGAGCTACAGAAAATACAAACTAAGACACATCAGAAAAAAAGCCGCATGTCTTAATAGATTTGGAAGTGATAACAAAAGAGCAAACTGAACTAATGTTTGAAGTGGGGAAACAAAAGAGTAGACAGCTGCATTTCCAAGCTGTGGTTGCTTCTTTTCAGAGTGTCAAGTCTTGATTTAGAAACAAAGCACCACAGTCTGCAAACTGGAAATATAAAGCACATCTCCAAGAGAGTTAAAATAAAAAGAAGAAATACATACAAAGTGTGGTTTGTGACAGCGAGGTAGTGAAGAAGACTACTAAGATGAAACAAAAGTGAGGTGGATTTGACCCAATGTACACAGGTTAAGTTGCTGGCTGGCCTTAACCAGCAAAGGAGCTGTCAAAATAAAACAGAAAAGTAATTGTTTCTGAACTTTCTATACAGGAAAGCAATGATATAAAAAGTGAGATGATTATCCTATCATAAACCATGAAGGGTCTGTTGATATCTGAGGGCAAAGAGAAATGAAAGGCCTATGCAAGAAGATTCAGAATTGAATCTATGTGTCACCAAGCTGCAAAGTGAGATAAAAAATTAAAGGAAGATCTAAATATTTCTAAAGTAAAGAAGCAGCTGAAACAATATACGCAGCAGATAACAGGATTGCATCACACATGCTGTGTATCACAGAATTTGAAAAAGAGCAACTGAAGGTAACGGTGGCTTTAGCAAGCATGTAAGTCAACATTTTCACTGAAGAACTAGAACAGTATAAAGACAAGGTGAAGATGTTAATACAAAAACTAGAAAAGCAGAGGCAGAAAGAAGACACATGCAAGGATTTTGACTCAAAAAGTGTAGTACTGAAATTGACACAAAGCAGAGTATAACTGGAAAGTAAAGTACATTTGTTAACATGATAGGGCTGCAAATTAATAACAATAACAAGAAATGCACAAACTCATAACATTTTGCTGAAGAGATACATGCCAACTTATAAATAGATTGTGTCTGGGATGTGTGGCCAAGATGGCTTAATGACAGCAGCAATAGTTTTTAGCTCAGTAACTCCATTTCATTTTCTGACAAAATACCATTTAAATCTTAAAACATTTGAAGGATTATACATATAGTTAATATCTCTGAGACTTAAGGAGCAAGAAAATATTAATATTTTTCTCCAATTTTGTCAGTTTTCTTTATCAACAGTGAAAAGCAGCAGGAGGAGGATTTGCACAAAAAATGGCTCCTGGGACACAACTATGAAAAAAAATAAAGAAATCCATTTGTTAGTATCATATATGCAATATATTTCAAATAAAAACAAACATTTTTGTTTTATTAAAACAAAATAATTGGCTCACTGAAAAACAGATGACTTAGAAGATATACTAAGAAGAAATAAAATAACAATATATGGAATTACTGAGAAATATGAGGAAGATAATATTGCTAGCTTCTTAACAATGTGGTTCCACAACAATTTAAACTTACCAGAAATTATCCTTCCATTTAGAGAGGGCTCACAGGTCCTTGACTTCACTATTGAAGAATAGAAATGCTCCTCCTCATTCCATCATAGTGAAATTCATTGCTAACATGGAAAAAAAAATTATATTAAAAGCGATATAATCACATCCTTCAATAAAAATAGGTGACAACACTATTAGATTTAATAATGACTATTTCACAAAGGTTATGAACAAGAAGAAAGCCTGTTTGTCATTAATGAAAGAACTTAAATAGAGCAACATCAAAGCCAGATTGTTGTTTCAAACAAGAATACAAAAACCTCTGACTGTTTTTTCTTAAATATTTGATTGACTTGAAGAAGCTTCCTCCTCTATTCAATCTAATAAAAATCTTCTTATTCCTGAAGACATGGACTGAAACCTAGCATTACTGAAGAGACAGGGTGAAAAAGGTTTATAAAGAGTAAAAAAACTAAAAACAAATAAAAACATAATTTCTAATATATTAAATTTGGTCAAAGATATATTCTATTTTGCCATATATGACTTATCATTCCAAGTAAATAAGTCAAAAATTGTGTTTTACATTTTCTATTTTATTTTTATTTATATACATGACTATTGATAGTATCAGCCTGGAAATATCTCATGTGTTATTTACTTGCATGTTTCTTATAGATTTATTTATGTGCTAATTTTAGTTGATATTAATTTACACAGCTGTTGAGGGGTATGTTTTGCTTGTTTTTATTGCAAAAGTAACAGTTGACATAAATCAGCATTTTACATATTAGTCTAATTGTATTTGAATTGAATGTTGTGAAAATGTAAGAACTGCTATTGGTCTCTTTCTCTCTTGTAGTTGCTCAAATTTAGTTAGTTTAACCTTCTATGATTTGGTTTAAGTCATGTTAAGTTGTGGCCATTTGCTGGGGATGAAGTTGATTGCCATGATAAGGAATGAGTGATGACATGGATTTGTTGTGTAGTGTTTGCCATACTGAAATCTTGTTTATTGCTATAATAAGTCACAATTGGTTGGTATGCCACACTGGTATCTCTTTTCTCCCTTTTGTCTTTCACTGTGTTGTGACCCACTATGTGGTGAGGATGATTGCTAGTGATGTTTGGGTTTTTACTGCTATGAGGATAAGTTGTGACTGATCTTTAACACCAGAATAGGTTTTGGGCTGATAAGTAATAAGTGGTCATATAGCTTTATTGTGAGGTGTTTGTTGTGATGCAATCTGATTTATTGATATGACAGATCACAATTAGTTAACTTATAATTTTGATGTCTCCTCTCTCCCTATCATTTGTAACTGTGTTGTGGATTTGTATACAGCGATGAGGAAATACTAGAGGTACTTGAGCTTTTGCTGCTGTTTTAAAGATTAGCTGGAATGTATTTTTTATTTTATTTTATTTTTTTAGTGTAAAATTCTCTGGTTTGCTGTTGTCTACACTGCTTCACAGTTTCTACTGACAGTAACCAGTAAGATGAGTAGAGAGGATAAGACGGGCAGGAGCTTGTAAAGCCATCTATACAGTAGGGGAAGGCAGCACAAAAGCCTCCAAGTATAAAACCAAGACAGCAAAAGGGAGGGTGGGAAGGAACCAAACTCAGAAAAACACCTAGACCCAGCAGAAAAAAAACAAAATCAATGCTGACTATAAAAATGCCTTAAACTAATAGCTTTAACTTCAGATAAACATCAAACACACAAAACTGATTTAAACGGTAAGATAAGTGCAATTATAAATGTGCTTAAAATGTACTTCTCTGAATGCAAAAATGTAGTGTGAATGCAGTGGTCTCAACATTTTCTTTTTGATAAAGAGAGGGTCTAGACAAGCCGAGAGGAACATGGCCTAGAATTTAGTAGCTGCTGACATTAATACAGATCAAATCAAGTATTGGCACAGTGCAATAAGAGGGCAAATGATATGGTAGCACATGTTAGAAACATGGCTAGGCAGAATGCAATTCCCTTTACCACTTTGGGGGGGGGGCTCCAAATTTTATTCAGTTAGCACCAGATGAGGAATACCCTCTATCCATCCATCCATGGGGATGACTATGAGACAGAAGATGGTGAAACAGGAATAATTAGAGGTGGTGTGGACACTCCTGCATATTACCAATGTCTGCAGGAACAGCAGCCCTCATCTGCTGATGAAGGTCTGTTTAAAATCAGTAACATATATTTATGTAGAATTCTGACAAGGAATGATCTCATTAAACACATCAGAAGTAATTATTAATAGGCAAGCCTTGTACATCAGCATAGAATTGAAATGAAGGCAGTGTGCATACTAAGTGTTCAACTCACTCCCTTATAAGCATACATTAGTGTATGCTATTCCATTACTATTAATGTTTTCAAACACCTTTTTACAGGGCCAGCATCAGAAACAAACAATTCAATTATACCAATACATTTGGATGATATCATCAGCAGAATGAGTGTTGCTGCTGCTAACATAGTTATATATATGAGTCAGCCTGAAGAAAGTGGCAGGCAACTCCAAGTTTGATGGCAAGAGCTCTCAACCCACAACATGTTAGTAACTCTTCAGAAAGTGACAGTGCATCACAGAGTCAGGCACAAACTGATATGCCACTCAGGCTTGTACAAGAGCAACACCCCTGTACTTCTACACCAGTATCTGCAAACCCGAGTTAACTTTTTTCAGGATGATGGCAGGCATTCAGAGGTAATAGGATCAACATTGACACCTTTACAAAGGGGATACAGGTGCAGGAATTTCTTACAGCTACCCCAGAAAAAACATAAAACATTTTTCTGCCCAACAGGAAATGTGCCATGACATTGTTAGGGCTCGGAGTACTGCCACAGAGAGTCAGCTGTAAATGGTCAGAATCCTCCAGGTTATGTCTGATGATTCCCAGCACTACTTGGAAATGCCAGAGAGTACTTGTAATACCATGATCACACTAATGCATAGTGTGGTGGCACACCAGTTATCACTGGCCATCTCCATTAGTAGGCTAGTTAGGACATACATGAGTCAAGCTGGAGTCAGTCTTGCAAGGGGAAGAGGATGGGTACTGTCTGGATACATGTGGGAGATCACATGTTAACACTGTTGCTTCTCATGAAAGTAATGTAAGTGGTTAAGGTGAACAAGCACAACATATTTCATGCAGGTCATGTCAACATTCATCTAAATCTAGCAGAAACTCACATTTGTTCACAACCACAGTCATGCAGCATTGTGAAATCAATGTCAGCAGGATCACCTTCTTCAAGTAGGTCATGACATTGGACCAACTCACCTTATACTTCTCATGGTAGTCCATCTTCAAAATCACTTGCAGCATCACCTAGCCTTTCTATAGGAGATCTATATGAGTTCATAGGTTTATAGGTGTTTACTAGCCTAATGACCACAAGGGCCTTTTTAAGCCTAGCCATGCATCCCAAGTCTCTGACAAGTTCTGGTACCCTTGATAAGTGTAAGTTGAGGCTTGAGAGATGAAACATTTACAAGCAGGGGCCTGGGAGATGAACCATTTACAGGTTGCTTGTGTCTATTACAGACATAGGTGCCAAGCCAGGAATGAATTTCCTGTTCCCCACACAATTGTCCATGTTACACTTGAATTGGGTTAGGGAGGAACTCTGCTTCACATGGATCAGAAGCCTGTTCCAGAGATGGGGTAGGTTCTGGGATACATACCTGTCTCTCCAGCAGGTCTTATTTATATCACATGCAAAGTTTATGTCTTTAGAATGGGTAATTCTGGGGGTATTTGCTTTGCAGTTATGCAGGACGTCCATCAGTGGGGTCTGACAATGCCTTGTATGCCAGGTATAGATCTCCCCTCAACAGCCTGTAGTAGACAGACTACAGGGATAAGGCCTTGAAGTGGTCTACACAGGAAATTTTACTTATGCCCAGTATTCTTTTAATGAGGAACCTCTGTGGACATTCCATTTGTTGGATATGCCTGGTTAGGTACATACTAAAGGGGTCATTGTACTCAATGATAGGTCTGATGAATGCCAAATACAGTGGAACAATGACTTCCTTGGAAATAGATGCCATACGTTTGTTTATAAGTTGCACAACATAGAATGACTTCCTCACTACTATAGACACATGATGGTAAAAGAACATCTATTTGTGTCCCTAAGTCCTTATTACTGGGTCAACTCTAAGGGGTGTTTTGTCAATATGAACTACTGTGAACCAGCTTCAAAGGCACTACTGTATGTTTAACTTGAACAGGGAGTGGGGGAGCCAAGTTTGCAAATGTATGCATTCTATCCCTGTAAAAGTAATATGTACACCATCAATGGAAGACATAACAAATGAATGCAAAAATAAATTACCATATCTACAGATGTCAGTTACCTACAACATAAAAGTAATGCACAAACATTTTCAGGAGAAAAGTATAATAAGTGAATGACAGATTAAAATGAGTATCCTGCCAGGTAAACTTACACTGCTGCCACTTAACCTTCCCCACTGCACAAATGATAACAGTTTTTTTATGCTTCTGAAGTAAAAAATTATTGTGTATGACAGCATAAATCTAATCTGATGTGCAGTACCACAGAATAATCAAGGAAGAGATGGCACAATATAAAAATGCAGTATGACACATTTTCATTGAATTTACATTCACTTCATTGCATTAACTTATGAAGTATTTCACTGCTAACAACATTTAATAATGTTGTATACTTAAGTAAGCAGTGCAGCAGAACTTATTCATCAAAGCAGACAAAAATGTGATTTATTTTTTATATGATGCCTTACGACATTGAGCAGGACTCAATGAGCACTCAGCATGATTTTATATAACAGTAATGTGAGTAACTTTTCTAAGAGACGTACCTCCCTGGACTACATGAAGAGAAACATGGAAGAGCTCTCTGATCATGTAGCCCAGGTGAGTATGACCCTGACCCTGAGTAGCATACTGCCCTCATCAAGAATGATACCGCAGTATAAAGAAAAAATGATCAATTTCAACAACTGGCTAAGCTTCTGGTGTCATTCAAAGAAGATCTAGTGCCTGTCAGCCTGGGACGACATGCTCAACAAGCCTCGTTGCTTCACAAGAGATGGCTTGCCCCTGTCACCCCTAGGCTTTCGAATACAGACCAAGGCTCTTGCTGCCCCCATAGTGCCTCTTTTAGGCAAAGCTCAAAAGTCAAACCCACCTCCGTAAACAGCACAAATAAAAAAATGAGGGTTATGCTACTCAACGCCAGGATTTTAAATCTCAAAATGCACACGCTCGAAGCACTCCTCAGTATGGAGAATGTCGACATCTGTGCAGTAACTGAAACCTGGTTCAAGGCTCCACAGAGCACCCCAGCACTACCGGGCTACAACTCATACACACATTTCGGCCACAGAACATGGACTAAAACACAAAAGGAGGGGGTGTATCCATATTCATCACCTCCAGGTTAGTGGCACAGCATGATACCTCCGAGATCATCCATGTGCAACTAACATCAGGCAAATCTGCAATGCAAATTGTGGCCTGCTACAGATCACCTCCCATGACCCAGGACCACCACTCCGCCTTTCTGGAGACACTGGAAAACATGAAAGTCCTACTGAACACCCTGATATTGGGTGATTTCAATTACCCTGCCGTTAAATGGGAAAACTACTCAAGTACAAACTCCCAGGTCCAGTGCTTCCTGGAATTTATCAACTCAAATGCCCTGGATCATCTGGTAAACTCCCCTACCAGAGGTGAAAACATATTGGACCTGGTCATCACCAACAGGGGCGGCAGGTGTTCCACACCGGAGGTCAACCCATCACTGGTTAGATCAGACCATAAACTAATCACTCTGGATGTCCACAACATACCACCACCTACAACCAAGGAAACCACAGTGAAAAACTTTTCTATGGCAAACTTCACGTTACTTAAGACAGAGGTGGTAAGTTTCACAGCCCCCACTTTAAAGGATAACAGTGTCCAAGATGCAGGAACCTTTACAAATGCACTCTATGAGCACCTACAAGGATGCATGGATCGTACTTTCCCTAGCAAAACCAAGACTCACTCCCCTAAGAGAAGGAAACCAGTCTGGTGGACCCCTGCCATAAACAGGCTATACAATAGAAGGAGGAAACTAGTTCAGAAAAAAAGCAAATCCTAAGAAGGAAAGACATCCCTGATCACTATCAGTAAGAAACTAAGGTCCATCATAAAATCCTCCAAGGCTAACTTTGAAAGAAAAATAGCCAAGGATTCGAAAGATAACCACAAAGCCTTCTTTAGCTATGTCAAGAATCGAAGTGGCAATTTGCAGATATGCTCTGAGCTAGTGCAAAATAGCACAAAATATACTAAACCCACTGATATTGCCAACATCCTGGCAGATAAATTCGGTGCAAACTTCACCCCCCCCTCACCCCTAAAAGGGCCCACAACAATACCAGAAAAGGTAGTGTCCCAAAAATCACAGATGCACAGGTGAAAGCAGCCCTTTCAAAATCCAAAAGCACAGCATCAGTGGGGCCAGATGGTGTCCCAGGCTGCGTCTTGCACGAACTACAGAACAAACTAACCCCCCACCTAAACACACTGTTCAACCTCAGCCTCTCCACAGGCTACGTGCCCATAGAATGGTGCACAGCAATGGTTATTCTTTTCCACAAAGGAGGGGCCACAACTGACCCTGGTAACTATCGCCCCATAAGCCTGACTAGCCTGGTCTGCAAGGCTATGGAGCGCATCATTATGGAACTCATTAACAAAGACATTGGGAACCTCTAAACAATTGACCCTACCCAGTTCAGCTTTGTTAAGGGAATATCATGCCTACTAAACCTGGCTGACTTCTTTGAGACTGTCACCAAGGCCATAGATGAGGGGAGGGTAGTTCACACAGCCTACCTTGACCTCGCCAAGGCTTTTGACACCATTCCCCACTCAGGAATTATAGAAAAACTCACCAGCCTGAACATAAACCCCTATGTCACAAGATGGGTTGCCAACTGGCTTACAGACAGAACTCACACGGTAAGAATAGCGGGCTCCAGGTCCGACTCTAAGCCAGTCACAAGTGGTGTCTCACAAGGCTCGGTCCTGGGACCCCTACTGTTCGGCATATAATTCTCAGAAGTAAAGGCAAACACAGGAGGACTATGGCTAACCAAGTTCGCCGATGACTGCAAACTGGGAGCCATAATTGACTCTCCAGCTGACACGGACATTCTTCAAAAGGGCCTTACTGAGACGGACACCTGGTGTCAAAGTCATGGTCTCAAGCTAAATGCCAAAAAATGCATAGTCATCCCATTTGGGAAAAACAAAACACCCATGAATTACCACATAGGTGGCAGCCCCCTTAATACAGAAGAGGTAATAAGAGATCTGGGGACCCAGGTAGATAGTATTCTCTCCTTTGACAATCATATTGCCAAAGTAGTTAGGAAATCCTTCTAAGTAGCCCATCTAATTACTAAAGGGTTCACATCTAGAAATAAAGAGGTTATAGTGCCCCTCTACTCGTCACTCATCAGACCCATCATATAGTACAATGCCCCATTTGGGATGTACCTCACAAGACACTTCCAACAGCTGGAAAGACCACAAAAGTACCTCACCAAGAGGATTACTGGCCTCAAACATATGTCCTATGCAGCCTGACTGGAAAAAACTCCAGCTGTACTCAGTCGTATATCACTTACTCAGAGGTGATCTCTGCCTGACTTACAAAGCCATGTCTAACTCGGAATTGATGGACAAGCTCCACCTAAAGAAATCCAAGTCACTGCAAGCCACTCGCTGTAGTGAGCTAATCCTCACCACAACAATAAATAGAACATGCTGGAGGGATAGATTCCTGTCACAGAGACTTCCCATGCTTTGGAACAAAATGCCTAACTACATTAGGCAGAGCCTCTCACTAACACTCTTCAAGAGAAACCTTGACAAGTGGATGGGTAACAGAAAATACACCCCTGGGATCACTTCATTGGTGCTTCTTGACAGAGGCTCAGTTAATTAATCAATGGGGGCGGCGAAAGCTGACACACTCTGGCTGGGTTTATAAATGCCCTCGAGCAGATAGCCTAGTACCTACCTATGAAACTATGAAGAGATAATAAAAAATATATATTTTAAGATGAGAGAGAATTTCAGATGAACAGTGACAGCAGACCATGTACCAGACAGCATATCCCACAGATATCACTACATTAATGCATCAATTAACCACTAACCTGAATGTTATGGCCCATAGTTGTATACTAGACACCACCTGTTATCTGTACAGCTGTATTCCATGCACAAGCATACTGGGTGGGGTCAATTACTACTGCTGCTGGGTGGTCATCATTAGTCATAGTAGGACTGGAACTGGGAGCTGCAGGAGCAACATGGGTCACTTCACTACCAGACTGGAGCATGATCGTGTTATGCTGAATTCAACATGCAGTAACATCCTGCATGCAGTAGCTGAGTGTTACTAAAGGGCATCCTCAGACTCATCTAGGCACCTGAACCTTCTTTTCAGGAGGCCAAAGACCCTCTCAATGACAATACAGGTCTGGGACAGGGATGAGTTTTTATACATCCTCTGCAGCTCCTCTTGAATGTCTCAATGATGTCATGAGCCATGGCTCTAATGGGTATCCAGCATCACCAGAAAAATAAATAAATAAAAGACAGAGAGACAGAGAGAGAGAGCGAGAGAGAGAGAGAGAAGGTGGGACAAAACAAACAAACAAAAAGTTTAGTATTCAGCAATACAGGTTAACATGAATAACTACTTAAGTACAGTATAAAAAATATTTTTACACTTATAAACAAGATGATCACTGGGCATCCGCACCATACACGAAGAGGAGGTGGAGTGAGCTAGTGTGATGCACTAGTGATTAGTGATGCACCTTCATGCATTACACACTACCCGACAACTGATGGAATGATAGCGCATACTATAACTGTACTCCTCCTCTTGTGGACCAGAAGAGGAGCTAATGGCAACATGGGTGCAATGCATCACACTGAGTACCTCAGAGAAATATGCCAGCCATAAAATGCATGCATAGTCCTGGCTTGGTCCTGAGGTGACACCAGGAAATAGATATATTGATCCATATGTGCCAATAGTACATCCAGGAACTGCTGTAATATCTGCAAGGCAGAAGTCTGCAAGATCCCTAATGTGTCTCCAGTCTGTGTCTGGGAGGTCCCTGTAACAAGTATAGTGAGGTTTATACATACCTTGGTGTCCACAGGGATAGGAAGTCCATGCATTCTTCTAGTACCCCTACGGGGGTCAAACATACCCACTAAGACCTTTACAATCTCCCTATCCACTCTGAACCTATCAAAGATTTCCTGATTGACAAAGTTATAATAAGTTATCCTTTGCTTACATTTCCATCTTCTTGGACAGCGAGCACTGTTGGACACGAGCAGTTTTGGCCCAGCTAAGACAAGCAAGTCACACCTGGAAAAAGCAAAGCTAGCAGCAAGTGACAGCATTTTCACTGACTGCAAATCTAATACATTTAGTGAGGCTTCTCTTTATATAATGCATCAGCAACAAGCATGGAAAAGTGGGAAAATTTGACTGTGAATCACAAATGGTATAAAACATACTTCATTAGCATACAAAGATTTACATAATTCCTCATTTCTATACTATTATTTGCACATGTGTACACACACATTTGAGGTCATCATGCATTTGCATAATTTGCCTCCATGAATCACAGCACAGCTGCACTTGTCCACATTTGCGTAACTAACTATGACTACCAGCCATAGTCTGATATTAATTACAGTTGGACTACTAATTAAATGTAAGATATAAGTAAGCAATTAATTAATTGTTAATAACTTCAGATCACAAATTAGGATACTAGAGCTGCCAGAAATATAAATGGCTATAGCATACCTCTCAGCTGTACAGATTTTCACAGAATGTCCATATTTTTGCCTCATATTTTTGGTCTGTTCTTCATAAAATGTGTGGTTTTCTGGCAAATCATTGAAGATTGAAGTTACTAAATAATTTTATACATTTGAGTTGCAGACTTCATTTCCTTCATGAAAATACATGCTAACACAAATCCAGATATTCCTGAGGCTTTCTAAATTTATAAGAGCAACGTTTAGAATCTGTCTCTATGTGTTTGTCAAACCATTATTTTATGCTTTGTCCAGATTTCTTGCTCTAAGATATTGAGATATATGGACTATAGAACTTATGGAAATTTACAATCCTTCATTATAATACTTTTCTTTGTCAAAAAAGTTTGGATAGAAAGAGACAGAGCAGAAACATTAAAAGAAGGGTATAACCAAAATGCAAGCTTGCCAATGGATAGGTTACAGAAGCTAGAAGAGAGAGAGAAAGGAGAGAGAAGAGAACATTAATGCAGGGAGGTGTAGTGATTAAGGAGGTAAGTAACCAAACCAGGATGCTGGCATCATTGACTACAAAGGCCTAATGAAAGAAACAATGACTTCTTGTGGGAGACATTTTTAAAGACTCCAAAAAAAAACTTAGTTTAGCAAACAAAACTATGTTAGTTATATAAAGGCCAGAACTGTTTAACATTGCATAATTTTGTGATGTTTTAAATAATTTATAGGATCTGAAGAAGCATATGATATATGCAAAAGCGCTTGTCTATCCATTGATTTTATATGTGTTTTTATTAAAGTGGAGATTATTGCCGTGGTTGTCCAGCTGGTTCTTTTTATGAGTAACATTGGATAAGGCTATTTTATACCACATGCTTTACAATTTTTTGTTTTGTGTGCAATGGTTGCATAATGTACCTTTCTGTGATTGAATGTTCAGAATGATTTGAATGGTGCAAAATAGATTGCAACTTTTCATGGGTAGTTACTTAATATTCCACCTTCTAGTTTGCTAATAAACTTGGTAACAGTCACTAACTACCTACTGGAGCTGCCCTGTAATAAAAAGTCGTGTAGCCCAGGTCATTAGAATATAGCCAGTGTGTTTTTAAGTTACTAAAGCCCACTTGAAGGTTTTAAGTATAACACCTCTTATCTGAATTACATACCAGACAAGATTTAAATCTCATGTATGCTCTCACATCTTCTTAGCTAAGATACAATACTTTGTTAGAAAACAGTCTGTCTTTTGCTGTACTACATATTCAGATACTTTAGTGATATTTCTAAGTCTACTTCCTGCTCTGAAAGTTCTCAGTATTGCCTAATTGGCTGATCTTGCTATGGGCATTATTCTGATGACTTACCCTACTGAGGGCACCTTTCCTTCTTTAAGGTTTCTGTTGATTAACATGGTTAAGACTCCAGATGATTTATATGGAATACTTATTAATTGTTTTAAAGTTGTTGTTTCTAAGCCACTGTGCAAGGGAAAGGTGGGCTTATAATAAAGGAAGATAAATATCAGATAACCCAAATTTGCAAAAATAAGTAGGCAGTCAGATTCTGGAGTTTTTATGAGGGTTGTCACTGGCTTCCTGATCCAACTGAAGATGCAATAATTAAAAAAAAAAAACACTCATTAGTTCTTATCAATGGGCTCCAGCTAAGGTAAAGTTTTCTAATGGGTATGATAAAGTGTTTAGTACTATCATCATTATTAAGTTATATATGCAGAAGTAAACACTGTGTTATACATTTAGAGATTTATAACAGTAAGTAAGAAAATAATTAGAATTATTTTATTATGTCTATAAGTTTTGAGTAGAAATAATTATGAATTGTGTGTATTGAAAGATGATTTTTCAGGAAAAATATAACATTTTGTTTTGGAAATTTAAAATGTTTTGCAATCTGCAAATGAAAAATACAACTGGCGTATGCATGACCTGGTTTGAAATAATAAATATAAGGTATAGGTGAAAAATGTAAAACTGTCAATGGTACATAGGCTTGCTAAATTAAATATGGTGCTGTTTATTTCCACTCTCAGTGACTTCATATGGTTCTCATCTATTCTCACTTGCTCCATCAAGGGTTAAAGGCTAGGTTTTAGACCACCTAACCCATTATTCTGAGGGATGGGAGTTATACTGCTTTACTAGTGAGCCCAGCCTTGATGGTGTGCCAGACATAATGTGGAGTCTGAGAATTTATTATCCACCATCAAGCTCTGCATTCCATCAGTCAATGTAGGGATCCCCAGGGATCACTGCTGCAGTAAATGATCACATCCTCTTACCCATAAAAGGCAACCTTTGTGCCAGCTGCTCACTACTGTACTTTCTCATCCCTGTCTACCCTGGCACAGTGGCAGCTACTGCAGTCTTCATTGTTGGCACTAGAGGCAAGCAACCTGCAATGTACCATCTAGCCAATGCTAAATGCTCATAGCTTTGCTAATTATTTACAGTTTGTTCTAAGTGATCATCCAACTCATTTTAGTACCTCACCTCAGGAACCATGCAATGTCATTGTGTTATTTCATAGTTCCTATGCACCGTTACTTTTAGAGGCATAAAAAATATAATCTTGTTTATATCTGAAAGTGACATTTGATATGGTCACATGACATGGCAATATATTGAGATGCTTGCAAATATTGAAAACTAGTGGGGTTAGAAGTGAATATTTGTTATGTAAAATTCAAGTTCATAATGTTGGCAGTTGTCTGTTATTTTCATTCATTTTTAGAACTGTTATTTAGGTCCAGGTCATGGTTTGTGGTTCTGTTTCATATGGTTCTGCCCCATGTATGATGACTTCATGGTCAGTGTATGAAGTTGCTTGCAGAATGTACTTGCACAATGACTGAATATAGTTCATAAGGAAGGCCCCTGAAAATGCTTACAGGGCATTTTAAAGGCAAAGTGCTAAAATCATTACAACTAGGATTATGGAAGTTTGATCATGTAATTAAATCAAGTTACTAGCTGAAAGTTGTAAATAGACTGGGCCCATATCTTTTGAGCAGGCATCTTATGGCTTCACCTGAAAAAAGTCTGAATGTGTGACTGTGGAAAACCATCCTGTAAGGCGAATTCACAAGTGGTCAGCAGAAAAGTGCTTTAGAACAGTGTCAGTGCCTTGATTTATAGATGGCATGCAGAAATGATGAAAAGTTAAGATCACAATGTTAAAACTTTACCAAAATATATTGATTTGTTGAAATGTTCACTGGCAATCATTAAGCTGTGGATTCTCACTAAACTGTATTATAGTCTGAGGTCAGCTTCTGAGGAGTGAAGTTAGATTTTGGGCTTACAAGTGGTGATGGTTGAAGGCTAGCATCTAAAACAGAAAACTGTAGACTTCCCAGTTTTAAACTGTCCTGAATGGATTTGGCAAAAAAGAAAGGGAACATTACTCAAGCATTTTACATAACAACAAAACCTCCCATTTGCAAGGGAAGACACCCTTCATCTATATTTAATTATAATCACTACTGGGGTCACTGAACCACACAGAAAAGTATGACTCTTGTCATAGGAGATTTTATTGTATGATACACAGATACTCCTCTCACCAGGAAGGACAAGGAGAAGATAATGGTTACTTGCCTACCTAGAGCTAGGATCCACCATTTCAAGCATGCGCTCATGTCACTGCACCACAGGTACGGATATGGTTCAATCATAGTTCATGTTGGTGTAAATGACCTGAGGTTTGCCTCACTGGACTATATTAAAAGAGATATTATGGATCACTCAGTATATGTGCCACAGACAGATATGAGCCTTGCATTGAGCAGCATCCTGCCGTCACCAATGATGATGCCACAGTATGAACAGAAAGCGATTTATTTTAATAATTGGCTTAATTTCTGGTGTCACATCAGGGGAATCCACTATCTATCAGCATGGGAGGACATGGTTAACAGCACTTTGCTTTGCCAAGGATGGTCTGCACCTGTCCCCCCTGGGCTTTTGGATATTGGCTAAAACTCTATCCATCCTCTTACAGCCTTTTTATGCAATGTCAAAATGACCAAACTACTAATATAACAAAAAAAAAAACCTCAAAGCAACCTTAAGGTTTTAATGCTCAATGCTAACAGCCTAAAAAGATATTCTATATCCTACAGGCTATACTTACTCTGGAGAATATAGACATCTGTGTTGTTATTAAGACTTCGTTTAAAAGCCACAAAAAAGTACTCAGCAATGGAAGGCTATGGTGCCTTCCACACATATAGGCCAACAGCAGCACTGACAGGGCCTAAAGGTGAAGGTGTCTCAATCTATGTTAGCAGCAAATACAACTCTAGGATGGTTAAACAGGATGATGTCCTGGAGTTCATCCATGTCCAAGACTCCATAGACAAAGTTCCCTATCATATACTGGCAAACTACAGGCCACAATCTATGACCCATGAAGCTCACAACTATTACCTAGACCTACTAGAGGCACACACCATCCAATCAAATACCCTATTCATGGGGTACTTTAACTACCCCTCTGTAGACTGGGAAATATACAGTGCTTCTAACTCACAGGCAGTGTTCTCTGGACTTCAACACAAAAAGCCTGGACCAGATAGTGCACTCTGGAAATAGAAAATCAAACATATTGAACCTGGTACTCAGCAACGTGGGAGAGCGTTGCACCCCACCACCTCACCCCCACCCCTGTGTCACTTCATTGTTGAAGTTGGTCCACAAAGCTCTATCCCTATAAATAAAATTCAGCTCAGAAAACCCACCTAAACCTGTAACAGTTAGGAGCTACATTAAAGCAAACTACATCCTATTAAGTGATGTTTTGTCAAAATTCATGGTTCCCCCAAATCCTGAGATGTGAAAATTCATGACTCCCCCAAATCCTGAGATGTGAAAATTCATGGCTCCTCCAAATTCTGAGAGCTCAACTACCTATGCAGAATTATTTACGAAAACCCTTTACAAACTTGTAAATGGCTGCATTGAGGTTGCTGTACCTACCAGAAATAAGTCCAGATCTAACACCAAAAACAAACCACACTGATGGAATCCCTACCTTAACAGGGTATATAACAAAAGAAAAAAATCATGGCCAAAATCAGAAAGAGCAACTCTCATCGCGATAAGAGCTCTCTGATTCAGCCAAATAAGAAACTAAGAGGTCTAATAATGTCTGACAAGGCCATTTAGGAAATCAGGGTAGTCTCCCAGGCTAAGGATAATCACAAGGTCATCATCAGCTATGTCAGAATATTAAAAGTAATACTCAACAGTGGGCAGACCTGGTGGTAAATGGAACAATCTTCACTGACCAGGGTGACACTCCCCACTCCTCCACCTACTGCTCCCTGTAAAATCCCTTCTAGCATATCCTCCACCAACTATCAACAGGGAGCAGGTTGTGGAGGTGCTCACTAAGGCCAACAACACTACTTCAATGGGCCATGAAAATATCCCTGGTTGCCTCATAAATAGCCAAAACCATGACCTAGCATGACCAGTTGAGGGTACAACTACAGCCTCAAAGCAGGTTACATACCAGGTGAATGGAGGGCTGCAACAGTCATCCCTCTTCAAAATGGTGGACCATCAATTGACCCCAGAAACTATACACCTATCAGTTTGACAAGTCTAATATGTAAAGCCATGGAACAAATTAGAATGGAAATGATCAATGAGGACATTGGCAGCCTACAGAGACTGGATCAATCTCAGTTTGGCTTTGTTAAGGGAAGGTCTTGGTTACTTAATCTGGTAGACTTCTTCAACAGAGTCACCACGGCTATGGAAAAGGGGAAAATGGTGCATACTACCTACCTTGACCTGGTCAAGGTATTTGATATAATATCCCATTCAGGTATTGTTTACCATCTCTCAAAACTAGGCATAAAATCCTACATGCTGGATTGCCAGCTGGTGCACAGACAGGACTCAAGAAGTCAGGATTAGTAAGACCACCTCCACCAAGAGACAGGTCACCAGCGGAGGACACCAGGGCTCTGTTTTGGGCCAACTCCTGTTTGGCATCTACTTGTCAGAAGTCAAGGATAATGTCAAAGGCCACTGGCTCACCAAGTTCACAAAGGACTGTAAAATTGGGAGCTCTCACATTTGCCCCCATGATACCAATACTTAATCATTTTACTCCTCAGCTTATCCACTATAATTCTCCTCCTACTAGGCTATCTCTCATCCTACCATGACTATGTAATATCTTTCAACATCTCTCTAACTTTGTCCCAGCCACCTATTCATACTTCTTCCCTACACTCTATAGATATTGCACCAAACATATTTAATAATGTCCTTCACCTGTACTCCAAATATAAACTGATTAACTCCATTTCAACTCAAACCCAAACAAAAATACTCTCCAAAAATAAGTATCAGTAATTCTGCAATATACTAAAATCCTTCTAGGAGGAGACATTCACCCTAATCCTGGCCCCTACCTATCACAATGAACATCAAGACAATACTCTTCTACACACTATTCTAACCTGACAAGGGTCAACCCCCAACCCCAACAATCTAAATTTTGCTGTTATAAATGTTAGAAGCATAAGAAGTAAAACTGTTGAACTACATACCTGGATTACCCAACATAAGTCTGATATTCTTACTGTAACTGAAACTTGACTTAAATCCAGCATAAGCAGCTATAAAATTACACCTCACAGCTATATCATCTGTAATGACCAAATAAAGAGGAAAGTTGTTGATACTACTTTAATATTTCCCATCAACTACCATGTTTCCCCATGCAACAAACCAATACCAAAATTCAGTTCAGCAAAGCTTTTTATTACTTTCCTGAAAACAAACAATTATAAAGAAATATGAATTACTGCCATTTACATCCCTCCTGGTGACAATACAGCTAGAAGACATCCTACACTGGACATGTATAGCAATTCCACAAGAAATAAAATTACTAGGTGATGTGAATATCAATTGGTTGGACATAAACTGTAACTCCCCTATATCTAACTTGAACTGATATGGTTTCACACAGCTAATTAATAGCCCCACACATTGTAGCACAGATTCCTTATTAGACTGGATCCAAGCAAATATACCACCTCAGGTACAATGTCTGACTCTACCAGTGATTACTTCCCAATCTCTACATCTCATACATTCACTTAAATAACAAGTTTATAAAATGGCACACAACCTTTCCAAGTTTAGCCAAAAAATGTTCATTACTAACATTTCATCTATTAACTGTAATTTCCTGAACTCCACACTTTAGATGATTCTGTAAATGAATTCAGTCCAACTTTTCTGAATATCCTAAATAGCCTGGCCCCTCCTAGAAGGAAGAGACTAGAAGCAAATAATGCAATTTGGCTATCCAAAATGAGTAGAATGCTAATACAGGATAGAGAAAAAACATGAAAAGAATGGCAAAAAGAATGTTTTGCAAATGTTCTAAAAAGCAAACAAATGAAGAGAAAAAGTATATACCACTATAACTTTCAGAATAATAATGTCGGGCGGCACAATGCCAGGGCACTTTATGGGCTAGGCTTGTAAAGGCTCCAGGGCCATTAGCCTAGTACACACCCATGAAGTTATGAATAATAAACACAACCCTAAAAAAAATCTGAATAGCCATTAAAGAAATCTTGCATCCCAGCCAAAAATCCAACCCCTCTCCCAATAGCTTAACACTCAAAGCTGCAATACAATTCAACTCTTATTTCATAGATAGTATAGCATCTTTAATCAAGAATTCCCCAACATCTAATTCTAACCTTGCCCAATAGCTACATATCACCACATCCACTTTCACCAGCAAATCTGTGGCCACATGCCATGTAAAACTACTCTAAAGCAAACTCAAACCATGCTCTACTTTAGATGATGACCTTCCAAACAAGTACCTTAAAATAGCAGCCAATAGCATTGCCTGTCCTGTCTCAATCCTTATAAATAAGTCACCCCAGGAATCTCATCTTCCTGATCTCTGGAAAAAGTCATACATCATCCCCTCTGCACAAAGGAGGAAATACAGCAAACATTACTAACTTTGAACCTGTAGCAATCTTATATCCCTCTCCAAAGTACTTGAAAAATGTTTTCAAAAACAATTACTAAATTATCTCCTGCAGGAAGAACTTCTATTCCCCACACAACACGACTTCTGTCCTTCTCATAGTACTAACACTCACTTCTAACTTCTATAGATACTGTCAATAAAGCTAGAGATAGCAGCAAACTATTATCCTCCTTATTTCTTGATTTGTCTAAAGCCTTCAACACAATTTGTTGCAGCAAACTTCTACTTCAAGTGTTCTCATCAGGTCTCTCTCAGTCTGCCCTTCTATGGTTCAAAATCTATCTAGCCAATAGGCATCCGTTAGTAAATTGGCACTCCACCCTCTCTCCATATCTCCCAGTCATCACTGGGGGTACCACAAGGCTCTATCCTTGGTCCTCTCCTGTTTACCATTCTCACCAAAACCCTCCACACATCCACATAGCACACCTCCCTGATACAGTAGACAGATGACTCCACAATCATTGCACATCTGACAACATGAAACATCTCAAAAAAATTATTCAGGCAGCTTTAACAGCCACCAAAACATGGGTTTGTAACTCAAAGTTCATTCTCAACCCTAAAAAAGCTAAAAGACTACTTTTCCCCAAGCCCCTCTCTCATGAAAAAAGAAAATTTAAAGTCCTCTCTCTTGAAAATACAACAATTGAAGTCATTTCTCATAGCAAACTGTTAGAGATGATAGCAGAAGATGACCTTAAATTCAACCTGCATATACAAAATTGCATAAAAATAACTTATCTAGATCTAGGGATGTTTTACAGAGCCAACACTTTTCTCACCAATTTACCTAAAACTTAATTTGCCACTACTTACATCTTCTCCCCACAGTTTTTTTATGGTGCTCCCATCCTTACTAACCTCCAGGCATCACAAACATCAAAATGTGAATAATGTTATAACAAAGTTGATAAATTTGAAACAAATACCCTTTTCAGGAACCACAACTGTAGAGCATTAAAAAGTCTAAATTGGTTAGAACTACTCCACAACTAACATATACACAGCTGCTTACCACCTATAAAATTATCCAGCATCGAACTGTTTGTCCTGCACTAAATAACAATCTACACAACTGTGTTCCCAGTTAGTTATTGCGATCAGTGGCCAAAAACTCCTATCTGTCCACAAACCTATCAAATCTGCTGGGCACTATCTATATTCATACCATGCTGCTAAGGCCTGGAACTCCTTACCTGTGTCCATCAGGTCAATACCTTCCCTCCCATCCTTCAAAACCATTGTGAAAGACTTCCTAACCAAAAGCTAGCTCTCTTCTTGCTCAACATCAGGATAAACAATATCCCTAGATGTGAACAAGTACCTCTTCATATCTTGCATGTCCATACTCTCCCTTCTTCACTCATTTCCTTACATCTATCAATATTTCTCCCCAGGCTTTCTCTCTAAATATACAATAGGTTCATAGGGTCATAGGTTGGTACTAGGCTATCGGCCCTAGGGCCTATACAAGCCTAGCCATAACAATTCCCTGGGTATTTCTTCCCACAGTATTTACTTCCCTGGACCCCTGTCTAGCAGGGTGACTGACGTGATCCCTGGGGTGTATTTCCTATCTCCCATCCAATCATCAAGTTTCCTTTTGAAGAGGGCCAAAGAGGCACTCTGCTTGACATGTATGGGCAGTCTATTCCAGAGTCTGGGAAGCCTCGGGGTCAGGAACCTATCCCGCCAGCGTATTTTGTTCATTGTGATGACAAGGTTTAGATTCCTGGAGCATGTGTCTCTGAGGGATTGGGATTTCTTTAAGTGTAGCATGTCCAACAGCTCTGAGTTTGACATGTCCTTGTTTTTAAGAAGAGATTGCCTCTGAGTAGACAATATGCGACAGAATATAGGTGGAGTTTTTTTAGATGATCAGCATAGGGCATCTGCTTTAGGCCTGTAATTCTTTTAGTGAGGTATTTCTGCGTCCTTTCCAGTTGTTGCAGATGTCTTGAGAGGTATATACCAAACGGGCCATTGTATTCTATAATGGGTCTAATGAGGGATGAATACAGTGGGACAATGACTTCCTTTTTCTGAATGAAAAGCCCTTAGTGATGAGGTGTGCCACATACAAGGATTTTCTGACTGTTGTGGCGATGTGGTTATCGAAGGTGAGACCATTGTCCACCTGTGTCCCTAAGTCTCTTATCACACTTTTGGTGTTTAGTGTACTGCCACCTATGTGGTAATTCACAGGTACATATTTTTTCCCAAAGGTGAAAGAGGTGTGCCTCATAAAAGGATTTCCTGACTGTTGTGGCGATGTGGTTATCGAAGGTGAGACCACTGTCCACCTGTGTCCCTAAGTCTTTTATCACACTTTCGGTGTTTATTGCACTGCCATCTATGTGGTAATTCATGAGTACATGTTTTTTTCCCAAAGGGGATAACTATACATTTCTTGGCATTGAGCTTGAGCCCATGGCTATGGCAGCAACCATCTGTTTCTGTAGGGCCCTTTTGTAGAATATCCACATCATTTGGGGATTCAATAATGGCTCCCAGTTTGCAGTCATCTGCGAACTTTGTTAGCCGGAGTTCCTAAGTGTTGGCCTGTACTTCAGAGAAGTAGATGAAAAACAAGAGCGGTCCCAGGACTGAACCCTGAGGTACTCCACTTGTCACTTGTCTGGAGCTGCATCTGGCTACTTTTACAGTGTGGTGGGTTCTGTCAGTAAGCCAGTTGGCAACCCATTGAGTGACGTAGGGATTAATGCCCAGCTTAGTAAGTTTATCTATGATTCCAGAGTGGGGGATGGTGTCAAAGACCTTGGTGAGGTTCAGATAGGCTGTGTGGACCACCTTACCCTTGTCCATGGCTCTAGAGATTGATTTGAAGAAGTCAATCAGGTTTAGGAGACAAGATCGGCCCTTCACGAACCCAAACTGTGTGGGATCCAGTGTTTGAAGGTTGCCAATGTCTTGGTTTATAAGTTCCATGATAATATGTTCCACGGCCTTGCAGATCAGGCTCGTCAGACTGATGGAGCAGTAGTTCCCGGGATGCAAGGTGGATCCCCCCTTGTGGAGTTGGATAAGTGTAGCTGTGCACCACTCAGTGGGCATGAAGCCTGAGGTGAGGCTATGATTAAACATGACACTTAGGTGAGGTGCCAGTTCATTTTGTAGCTCATGTAGTACACAGCCTGGAATGTCGTCTGATCCCATGGATGCTGTATTCTTAGCTTTGGAGAGTGCATTTTTTACCTGTCTGGCCATTATTACTGGAATTTGGCAATCTTTCGGTATTGAGATGGGCCCTTTAGGGGGTGAGAGGGGGTGAAATTTGCACTGAATCAATCTGCCAGGATATTGGCAATATCCTTGGAATCCGTAGCATATTGCCTACTCTGAGGTGATCTCTGCCTAACATATAAAGCTATGTCAAACCCAGAGCTGTTCATAGGTTCACAGGTTCATAGGCAGATACTAGGCTATTGGCCCAGGGGCCTATATAAGCCTAGACAAAAGTACCCTGGCTTTCGCCACCCAAGAAAATTATTTTCCTGTGCCACTGTCGAGCAGAGCCACAGAAGTGATCCCCGGGGTGAATTTCCTATCTCCCATCCAATCATCAGGATTTTTCTTGAACAGTGCTAATGAGGAGCTTTGTTTGATATAGATAGGTAGTTTGTTCTAGAGTATGGGAATTCTCTGGGACAGGAATCTATCCCTCCAGCATGTTCTGTTTATTGTGGTGATGAGGTTTAGTTCCCTAGAGCATGTAGCTCATAGGGATTGGGATTTCTTTAAGTGGAGCATGTCTAAAAGCTCTGGGTTTGACATAGCTTTGTGTGTTAGGCAGAGATCTCCTCAGAGTAGGCGATATGCAACGGAGTAAAGCTGCAGTTTTTTGAGACGGTCTGCATAGGGCATCTCATTGAGGCCAGTAATCCTCTTTGTGAGGTATTTCTGTGGCCTTTCCAGTTGTTGTAGATGTCCTGTGAGGTACATACCAAAAGGGGCATTGTACTCTATAATGGGTCTAATGAGTGATGAGTAGAGTTGGACATGCTACACCTAAAGAAATCCCAATCTCTCCAAGCTACACACTCTAGGGACCTAAACCTTGTCACCACAATAAACAGGACATGCTGGAGGGATAGTTTCCTGTCCCAGAGACTTCCTATACTCTAGAACAAGCTACCCATCTATGTCAAGCAAAGTTTTTCATTAGCACTCTTCAAGAAAAATCTTGATGAGTAGATGGGAAATATGAAATACACCCCGGGGATCACTTCTGTGCCTCTGCTCGACAGTGGCACAGGAAAATAACTTTCTTGGGTGGGATACGCCATGGAACCTTGCTGGCTAGGCTTATGTAGGCCCTTGGGCCGATAGCCTAGTGCCTACCTATGAACCTATGAACCATTCTGTTGTAGCTCAAAGCAGATCTGAGCATTGCCATTTAGATTCTTGACATATCTATAGAATGCCTTGTGGTTGTCTTTGCAATCTTTGGCAATTTTCTTTCCATAACTAGCTTTGGAGGATTTTATGAGAGATCTCAGCTTCTTACTCAGGCTGGTAAGGGAGTTTTTTGCATCCTGGGATTTTCCTCTTTCCTGCAACAGTTTCTTCCTTTTGTTGTAAAGTTTGTTTATGGCAAGGCCAGATTGGCTTCCTTTTTTTGGAGGAGAGCATCTTGGTTCTAGTGGGGATGGCACAACTCATGCATGAGTGGATGTGCTTGTACAGTGCCTTAGTGTAGGATTGAGCAGTTGAACTTTCAGTTCTCGTCTGCATGGGTGTCATGAAGTTTGTCACTTCTGACTTGAGTAGCATGAAGTTGGCTTTGGAGTATTTTTTTATGGAGGTTTCATTACTGGGGTGTGGGGGTGGGATGTGAATGTCAAGGGTGATTAGCTTATGGTCAGACCAGACCAATGAGGGGGTGACCATAGGTGTGGAGCATCGATTTCCCATGTTGGTAATGACCAGGTCTAGGATATTGGAGACCCTGGTGGGACTAAGGATTAGTTGATCCAGGGCGTTGGAATCTATGAATTCCAAGAACCGTTGGGCAAAGGTGTTGGCACATGAGTAGTTTTCTCAGTTAATGGCAGGGTAGTTGAAATCACCCAGTATTAGGGTGTTTGGTTGTGTCTTAATATTTTCCAGTATGTTTAGAAAAGTGTAGTGAGAATCTTGGGGCATGGTGGGGGATCTGTAGCAAGCTTCAATTTGGCTTGCAGTCTTACCTAGTGTTAGTTGCACCTGGAGAATTTCAGATGCATTGTGTTAGGCAACTAGCCTGGTGTTGTGAATATCCTTGGTGAATATGGACACTCCTCCCCCTTTAGTGTTTCAGTCCTGGTTTGGAGGCCAAAAAGTGTGGTAAGAGTTGTAGCCTCATATTGCAGGTGTGCTCTCTGGAGCCTTGAACCAGGTCTCAGTTACTGCACTGATATCGATGTTCTCCATTTTTAGGAGTGGCTCGAGAGAGTGCATTTTGAGGTTTAGACTTCTAGCATTGAGTAGCATTACCTTCAGATTTTGCATGCTTGTACCTGTTACGGTGGTGGTTTTGTCCTTTGAACTTTGTCTAAAAAAGGCACTATGGGGGTGGCAAGAGCCTTACCAAGTAACCTGAATCCCAGGGGCGACAGGTGTAGACCATCTCTGGCAAAGCATTGTGGTCTGTCGATCATGTTGTCCCAGGCAGACAGATACTGGATCCACTTTGAACAACACCAAAAGCTTAGCCAATTGTTGAAGTCAATCATTTTGTGCTTATTTTGTGGTATCATTCTGGGCGAAGGCAGGATGCTACTCAGGTCTAGGGTCATACCTGCCTGAGCCACATGATCCGAGAGCTCGTCCATGTCTCTTTTCATGTAGTCCAGGGAGGTGTATTTCAAGTCAGTCACTCCAACATGGACAATGACAGAGTCATATTTGTACTTGTTGTGGACTGACTTGAGTGCATGTGTTATGTGGCGGATCCTGGCACCCGACAGGCAGCTGACTGTAATTTTCTCCTTGTTCAGCCTGGTGAGTGGGACATCAGTGTGTCTGACTATAGAGTCACCTATGACTAAAGTGTTGGGTACGTTGTCTTGTCTTAGGGGCTGTTGGGTGGCACACTGATGTTGTGAGCTATGTGACACTTTGGTTGTGATTGGTGTTTGTTTGTGTTTCAGCTTCAGAGGTCCTTGTTGCTTGGGCAAGTTATTGTTAAGGGCCTCCACATATGTGGGTTTAGTTTTGCTATGTGTGGGTGTTGGTGGTGTGGGTTTAGAAGGGCTATGTGTTGCTTGAGGTGTAGTACGGGTGTTAACCTTCTCCTCTTGACTGTCTAGCACAATCTTGGGTGGAGAGAGCTTTGCTTCCAGTTTGGCTATGTAAGTGCATCTCTCACATGTTGTAGTTTTAAATAGTAGGAGGAAAGGGTTGTTTGTGTACATGAGGCAATTGTTGCATTGTCCTAGTATGCCCAGATTCACCAGGTGGACAGGAGAAATCACCGGAAGCTGACCCTTCGACATGCCTGGTTTGGTGCTTTTTTTTTTTTTTGGTAAAGTACAAGAGCTGTTTTCCCTTACCTTAGCAAGCTACTTTGCACTTATAGGCTGTTTAGTGCCTACGATTAATTTCTCCTTATTAACAAGGAGTGTTGAGTGCTTGTATCAGTTTAAGAAGTCCTAGTGCTTTCCAGCAGGTTTTAAAGCAAGTGCTAGTCACAAGGATCTGCACTAGAGGAGTTAGATATGAAAGTAGGTAATTTAAGTTTTACTGTCTAAAAAGTTAAGTTTTAGTGGAGAGTCACTATTTTTAAAACAGCAAGATAGATTGAAAGGGGGTGGTCACTTTATACTCTGGCACTATGGAATACAGTAGGATGGTCAATACATTTAAATACTTTATATTGCAATTCCTGTTTTTATTATACCAGCTTACCTTTAATTTCTCTGTAACCTAGCTAAAATTTCTCTAAATATTAAATCATCGTCATATAACTTGTATATATATTCTTAACCGATATTTTCATTTTTGTGTCTTTCGGCTTTTCCCAGTTAGGGGTCGCCACAGCGGAACTCTGGTCCGCTAATGATTGGCAGTAGATTTTTCCGTGCCAAGTTGCCAGCCCTGACGCACAACCTTCAATGAAGGTATGCCCATTCACGCATGTCTCCACACAGAAGACGCTCTAACTGAGAATCGAACAGGACAACATCTTACTGTAAGGCGACAACACTACTACAGCACCACCACCGCAGTCTTCTTAACTGATAATTTGGTAGAATTATTTAAACTGTAGATGTTTTTGCATTATTTTTGAACATTATAAAATCATTGTTCTTAAAATGTTTTGTAATGCTTTTGAACTTTTCTTCCCAGGCCTTTGCTGAAAATGGGCTCCTACCCAGTTGGACTTTCGCGATAATCAAATGTCAATAAATGCATAAATATGTGTAAATTAATTAAATATGACCCTTAACTTCTTAATGAAATATAACTTGAAGTGTTTTGTATTAAATTATATTTTTAAAAAATATTGCTTTACTTTAATATGTCTGCAGTATACTAATACAATATACTACATTTGCCACCTATTTTGACTATTGACAAATTAATATGGCTATGGCCAACTTTTATAACATAAAGTTAGGGTCATTTATGCATGTTATATGCAAATTAGGCTAACTTTCTCTATGAATCATAGTAGTACGCAAACATCTCCTGAGATGTATTGGCAAATATCAGGTTTTCGTCAATCATGGATATACAGCCAAAGTAACATTAGCACAGATCAGACTGACATGGACATGCTGCAGACAGCTTTGCAGTCCACAGTGCTCTTCAGCTGTACCAGGCTTTCCACAGAAAAGCACAAATGACCCTGGACTAACCAAAATCAGAATATGGTCAAAATAATTGAGTCATCTGAATGTAAAGTTTGTAGCAATCTGAAGTGTAATCCCTAACCACCCAAAGTTATGTGTCACACCCCAGCACCTCAAACAAATCATAAGTTCCTAACACTTAAAAGTAACAGACATGGCAAGATTTATTTCCACCCTCCAAAAAAGAAAACTTAAAAAAAATTCTGCTGTACTACATGAGACATAAAAGTGTTATGCTAAAAAAAATAACCTTTACCAATGAGTACTAGCAATAGCAATTATTAATCATATATGTCTATTATAACCAATCATAGAAGGGAAAGTTAACTGGTTTCCTTTAAGAAAAGGAAAGGTATGTGACAAAGCAGTTTTGGTTAAACCAAACTTGCCAGTGACATCAATAGCTGTTGTTATACCCCTGCTAGTAAACAGGGTTGGGTTATGGTGATGTCACACCCCACAGGGAGTGTTTATAACCCTGATTAATACATACTTGACCATACTTTTCTCAATGTTGTTCTGACATTTTTGTGCTCCAAGCTATTCCAACAAAGAAACACTTATTATGTTCTACCTTCTGAATGATTCTTATTAGGAAAAGATTTAGCCATGCACTGGCCATAGTACATGGAAAAAATAGATATTTGGTAGGAGTTGGGTGGCAACCAGTCAACACTGACAGGTATAACCTGCTCTGGTCAAGAGTGTTGTCACTGGTTTGATGATTTACAGAAGCTTAGGGCCAACCAGCTGCCTGAGTGGGTAGACTAGTTAGCATTAAGGAGGCCCGAGTTCGATAGTAAGCAAAAAAAAAATGTTTCTGAATGTTCACTATTTCACTGACATATAGATAAAAAAGTTTCACAAGCTGGCATAACTAGAGGGTTTTCTAAGAAAAATATGTACCTGAAAATATTACTTGCAATGCTATTATACAATTTAGAGGAAATCATGAAGATGTTTGCAATCATACATGCACATTTTTAAAAAGGATGGATATGAGTAATGTAGTAACAGATTTTCATAGTATCTAAAAATGTGACCTGTGTTTATTAAAATAAGAATCTGTATATGTAGTTCTATAAGTCATGCACTGAACTACAAGAAGTATTTGTTAATGGTTTCATAAAAATTGAAACTAAAATTACAGTTACACATTAAAATGTATTACTATTGTATAAAGTGACTTAATAGTTTTGTGTAGGATATAGAAACATAACAAAAGCAGTTGCTTAGCATAGTTGTTTGTTCAAAAGTATTTCTTCATGTACAACATGGCTGACGACTCAGATACCACACCCTAGTTTGACTGGAGGTTGGGGGTTGCTATGTCAAGTGAATGAGCAACACAAACTTTACTGAAAAATGTTTTACTTCCACATTACCTATCGTATCATATCAGATACATTTTTACAGCAAAGGAAATGCAAACTTCATGAATTGCTACATTTCTGTGTTTGTGAATAAGTTATACCTGAACTCAGTGGTACATGCACAGCATAGTATCTTGAAAACATCATTTCATACATTTATTTTTCTCTTGCATGACCTGTAATATTGGCACAGCATTATATGAATTCATACAGCAATGCATATGTAAGAGAAAATAAAGAAAACAAAAAGGAGTTATTGCTTTCACAGGAATATGCAAACACATACAGGTATATATATGTGTGTGTGTGTGTGTGTGTTTATATATATATATATATATATATATATATATATATATATATATATATATATATATATATATATATAAATATATAATTTATTTATTTACTGGGAGGACACCCACATGAATGCAGGGAGGACATGCAGACTCCACACAGAAGGCACTCCAGCTATATATATATATATATATATATATATATATATGTATACTTTATTACGAACAATAAACTGAATAAAACAGATGAGTGCTTTTGGACCTGAATGGTACTTCTTCAGATCTAACTAAACACACCATTAAACCAAATTTAAATAATTCAATAACCAATGAGCAGCTTGTTCCAGTTATTCAACCAATAAAAAGGCATATCTCAATATTTCTAAAACATGACTAAAAGCCGATCTTCACCCAATGATAAGCCATGGAAATCATGGCCAATAATGTGTTAGAGATGTTCACAATTTCATCTAATGACACAAGACCCCCAACTCCCGTGTTCCAATACAAAACAATGTAAAGTTCCTCTTCGCTTTTCTACAAGAGTATATGCATTTAAAATGAATTATTTAAATTTGGCTTAATGGTCTGTTTAGTTAGACCTGAAGAAGGACCATTCAAGTCCGAAAGCATTCATCTGTTTTATTTAGTTTATTGTTCATAATAAAGTATAGTTTTTACCCTCAACTTGGTGGCTGCACAGAATTTTTCCATTTTATCTTTGATATATATGGTTCTGTGTTGAATAACTGAATTTACAGTTCAACAAAACACACTTACCCAAGACCAGTTCTCTGAAAAGCTGATCAGCTGAAACCACAGAAAGGAACCACTTGGCCACCATGGTGAACTTTGCCCTGTTCTCAGTGTAGTGTGATCTCAGACTTGTTAGATTTAAGTAATGAGGGTGTGGGGGGCAAAGCCTCCCCCACTTGGGTGGGTTTAATTTTGCTCCATTTAGGGTTTATTCAAGGTGGCCAAGTGGTTCCTTTCACAGGGAAAGGTTTTCAGCAGTCCGTGGTTTCAGTTGATCAGCTTTTGGAGAACTGGTCTCGGGTAAGTGGGTTTTGTTGAATGTAAATTCGGTCATTCAACATAGAACCATGTGTGTTTGTGTATGTTGATATATATATATATATATATATATATATATATATATATATATATATATATATACACACACACACACACACACACATATATATATATATATATATATATATATATATATATATATACACACACATATATATATATATATATATATATATATATATATATATATATATATATATATAACAATCAAACAATTGCAAATATAGATAAACAAACATTGAGCAAACAAACATTGTTTTCTTTCTTCGAATTACAGCTAAGGAAGAAATTGAGTATAACCACCAGCAACAACAAAGAAGAGAAGAAAGGATGGCCGAACTCGTTTTAAGCACTAAATAAGCTACAAATTACTACAGCACTCAACTTTCCTCATTTGTCTAGAGGAAATCAGTTTTTAGTACTTAATAAATAAGTACCTATCCAGGCATGGCTAAGTGTCAGCTCCCGGTGTTTTCTCCTGACTATCTGATGAATCTGGGCATCTTGGGGCAATGCAGCAATTGCCTCATGTACACAGACAACCGTCTCCTCCTACCACCCAACACTACAACCTGTGAGAGGTGCACTTATATAGCCAAACTGAAAGCAAAGCTCTTTTCACCCAGGACTGGTCTAGACAGCCAAGCACCACACCACACTCATCACATAGTCCCTCAAAACCTACACCACCAAAACACACACATAGCAACACAAAACACACACCTACATTTGCAGAGGCTCTCAATAAAAATCTGCTCAAGCAACAGAGACCTCCAAAGCAGAAACACAAGCAACCTCCACCCCCCCAACACAAACCAAATGACACATAACCCACAAACTCAGTGTGCCACTCAACCACAGCCCAAAAGGCATAACAACGTACCCAACACTCTAGTTATAGGTGACTCTATAGTCAGGCACACTAATGTTCCACTCACCAGGCTAAACAAGGAGAAAGTTACTGTCAGCTGCCTGTCAGGTGCCAGGATCCGCCACATAATGCACACACTCAGGTCACTCCACAACAAGTACAAATATGACACTGTCATTGTCCATGTTGGTGTAAATGACCTGAGACTTACCTCCCTGGACTACATGAAAAGAGACATGGAGGAGCTCTCTGATCTTGTAGCCCAGGCAGGTATGACCCTAGCCCTGAGGAGCATCCTGCCATCACCCAGAATGATACCACAGTACAAGGACAAAATGACTGACTTCAACAATTGGCTAAGCTTCTGGTGTTATTCCAAAAGGGTCCAGTATCTGTCTGCCTGGGATGACATGACTGACAGACCATGATGCTTTGCCAGAGATGGTCTGCACCTGTCGCCTTTGGGATTCCGAATGCTGGCTAAGGCTCTTGCCACCCCTATAGTGCCTTTTTTAGGCAAGGTTCAAATGACAAATTCACCACTGTAACAGGTACAAGCAAGCAAAATCTGAGGTTAATGCTACTCAATGCTAGAAGTCTAAACCTCAAAATGCATTCACTTGAGGCACTCCTTAAAATGGAGAACAGCGACATCTGTGCAGTTACAGAGACCTGGTTCAAGGCTCCAGAGAGCACCCCTGCATTACCAGGCTATAATTCATACCACACCTTTCGACCACCTAACCGAGACCGAAATACTAAAGGTAGAGGCATGTCCATATTCATTAAGGATATCCACACCTCCAAGGTAGTTGCTCAGCATAATGCATCTGAGATTATCCAAGTGCAAGTAACTCTGGGCAAGACCACTGTCAAAACTGTAACTTGCTACAGATCCCCCACCATGCCCCAGGATTCCCACTCCTCATTTCGTGATACACTGGAAAATATTTGGTTACAACCCAAAATCCTAATAATGGGTGATTTCAACTACCCCACCATTAACTGGGAAAACTACTCATGTACCAACTCTTTTGCTCAACGTTTTCTGGAATTCATACATTCCAATGCCTTGGATCAACTTATCCACACTCCCACCAGGGGCAGCAATATCCTAGACCTGGTCATTATCAACATAGGTGACTGATGTTCCTTGTTGGTCAGCTCCGACCACAAGCTAATCACCCTAGACATCCACATCCAGCCCCCACCCCCCCATTAGGGAAACCACCATAAAAAATGTATACAAAACCAACTTCACGCTTCTTAAGACAGAAGTGGCAAACTTCACGACACCCATGCAGACAGATAATAGAGGTACAACTGCTGAATCCTACACAAATGCACTTTATAAGCCCTTACATGAGTGCATGGATTGTGCTATGCTTAAGAGAACCAAGATGCTATCCTCCAAAAAAAGGAAGCCAATCTGGTAGTCCCCTGCCATAAACAAACAGAACAAAGAAACTGTTGCACAAACACTACAACAGAAGAACGAAACTGTTGCAAAAAAGAGTAAAATCCCATGACTGGAGGAACTCCCTGGTCAACCTCAGTAAGAAGCTGAGATCCATCATAAAATCCTCCAAAGCTAGTTACAAAAACAAAGTCACCACTGATTCTAAAGACAACCACAAAGCATTCTATAGCTATGTCAATAATTTCAATGGCAACACTCAGATCTGCTCTGAGTTACAGCACAATGGCACGAAATATACAGAACCAACTGATATTGCCAACATCCTGGCAGATAGGTTCAGTGCTAAATTTGCCCCCCTCTCACCCCCTAAAGGACCCATCTCTATATCAGAAGAATGCAAAATTCCTGTGATCACGGCTGCACAGGTAAAAACAACACTCTCTAAAGCCAAGAACACAGCATCCATGGGACCTGACAACATCCCAGGCAGCATTCTACATGAACTACAGAATGAACTGGCACCCCACCTAAGCACCATGTTCAATCATAGCCTCACCTCAGGCTTTGTGCCCACTGAATGGTGCACAGTGATGGTTATCCCACTCCACAAAGGGGGAGCGACCATGGACCCCAGGACTACCACCCCATTAGCCTAACGAGCCTGGTCTGCAAGGCCATGGAACATATCATCATGGAACTTATAAACAAAGACATTGGTAATCTCCAAACTCTGGACCCCACCCAGTTCAGGTTTGCAAAAGGCAGATCATGTCTCCTAAACCTGATAAGACTTCTTGAAGCAGTCACTAAAGCCATAGATGAGGGTAAGGTGGTTCACACAGCCTATCTAGATCTCACCAAGGTTTTTGACACCATCCCCCACTTTGGAATTATAGATAAACTCACTAATCTAGGTATAAATCCCTATGTCACAAGATGGGTTGCCAACTGGCTCACTGACAGAATCCACACTGTGAAAGTAGCAGACTCCAAATCCCACTTCAGACTAGTGACATGTGGAGTACCACAGGGTTAAGTCCTGGGTCCCCTCCTGTTTGGTATCTACTTTTCTGAAGTACAGGCTAACACAAAAGGTCTTTGGCTAATAAAGTTCGCAGATGACTGCAAACTAGGAGCCATAATCAAAACTCCTAACGATGTGGACATCCTACAAAAGGGCCTCACTGAGTCAGATGCCTGGTGTCAAAGCCATGGCCTCAAGCTCAATGCCAAAAAGTTCACTGTCATCCCCTTTGGTAAAAACTCTCTACCCATGAGCTACCACATAGGTGGTAGTCTACCTAACACCAAAAGTGTGATATGAGACATTGGGACAGTAGTCTCTCCTTTGATAATCCCATCGCTACAATAGTCAGGAAATCCTTCTACATGGCATACATCATCACAAAAGGTTTCTCATCCAGGAAAAAAGAGGTCATTGTTCCCCTCTACTCATCACTCATTAGACCCATTACAGAGTACAACGCCCCTTTTGGCATGTACCTCACAAGACATTTACAACAACTGGAAAAGCCACAGAAATACCTCACAAAGAGGATTATCGGCCTCAAACAGATGCCTTATGCAGACCGTCTCAAAAATCTCCAGCTTTACTCCGTCGCATATCGCCTACTCAGAGGCGATCTCTGCCTAACATACAAAGCTATGTCAAACCCAAAGCTGTTAGACATGCTCCACTTAAAGAAATCCCAATCCCTCCAAGCTACACGCTCTAGGGACCTAAACCTTGTCAGCACAATAAACAGAACATGCTGGAGGGATAGATTCTTATCCCAGAGACTTCCCATACTCTGGAACAAACTATCGATCTATATCAAACAAAGCTCCTAATTAGCACTCTTCAAAAAAAATCTTGATGATTGGATGGGAAATAGGAAATTTACCCCGGGATCACCTCTGTGGCTCTGCTCAACAGGGGCACAGAAAAATAATTTTGTTGGGTGGCAAAAGCCAGGGTACCTTTTTGGCTAGGCTTATATAGGCCCTGGGGGCAATAGCCTAGTACCTACCTATGAACCTATTACTGAAGTCCAAGCGGATTCTGCCTTAGTAGTTTGTAATATGCACAGAAGCATAAAAAAAGATTTGAAATCATTATATTATTGTAAAAAATATAAAAGAGAAATAAATAAATCAGTGTGTATAACTGCTGTACTCTTTTTACAGTGTTCTGCATTATTCATAAGGAAAACATTTTATAGTTTTGCAGATGAAAGAAATGCAACTGAAACCATTACAGTTCAAGCTATTGTTACAAATATGTAAATATAAATTGCATTACTCACTTTTTTTACTGATAACTTCTACTAACTGCAAAGGGTGTTTTTTGTACTGTATTGAATGTATTGTATGTACAGAACTAGAGAGATATGCACTCCCCTTCAAGTAGTCACAAGCACATGCCATGTGATTTCATCTGAAGTACACATAAGCACTATTTACATAATTCTTCCAAGTACATAAGCACTTCTCTCATTGTATGCATTACCACTTCCCATACACAAGTTTTACTACAATAAATATTTTTCTGTAATATTTCAATAGTATATGAAATGACATGGAACTATGGTGGATGGATTTATTGTGCATTTTCTTTTTTGTCCCTCACTACCTCTTTACTTCTATGTTTTTCTTATTTTGATTAACATTTCTTTCTCCTTTATTTTTTTCCCACTTATTTTCCTTTTTTCACAGATTCAAATCCCTCTGGAGCAGGCCAAGCATGTACCTCGCAAGCTAGGGAATGCTCACCCTCTGCACTTCCAGAAACTTCCATGAGAGGTTAGTGTAAAGGTACTGGTCTTGCATGCACCCCAGCAAGTGGCAGCCTGGCAAGCCTACCAAAAGGGGCTTCA